>NC_057742.1:28196345-28215714 GCF_004010195.1 Chiloscyllium plagiosum
CAGGAGAAAGTGAGGTCTGCAGATTCAGCTCTGATCTCCAGCACCTGTTCCCTGGATGCTGCCTGACCTGCTGCGCTTTTCCAGCAACACATTTTCAGCTCTGATCTCCAGCCTCTGACCTATCACCCTCACCTTGACCTCTTTCCACCTATCACATTTCCAACTCCCCTCCTCCAAGTCCCTCCTCCCTACCTTTTATCTTCTCCTGCTGAACACTCTCTGCTCATTCCTGAAGAAGGGCCTGTGCCCGAAACGTCGAATCTCCTGTTCCCTGGATGCTGCCTGACCTGCTGTGCTGTTCCAGCAATAAAGTTTCAACTTTGATCTCCAGCATCTGCAGACCTCACTTTCTCCATGTAAAACCTCCAGTTGAGTGTAAGGATCCAATGACTTCATGATCTAATGAGCATGAGGGGCTTATTGATTATGAGACAAGCCAACACATGGCTTAATCAGGAAGACAATTTGCTTTGAAAAATGATTTTTAAGATATTTTTTCCTCTATATATTTTCTGTGGAAAACTATGACCTATGTTTGCCATCAGTAGCAAGGGGAGAACCTGATGCTCAATTTCCATTCTATGGACTTATCTAATATGATCATTCTTCCTTCAACTTACGACCAGATCACATTTTTTTCAAAAAAGAGCTCATCAACAAAGATTAGGACTTGCTCTGTGATTTTAATTTAATGTATTTTATTTACTGGCTTTTACCTCACTTTGGTACATATTGGTCCTGGTTAAAAAAGCTTCCTCCTGTGCTACAACTTCCCAAGTTATAGGTCATGATCTCTGTGAGATCACAAGATGAAACTTTGGAGTCACAGGCTCTAAGATATTGATGGTTGCCTGGCAGATTGGACTGATTTGTGTCAGTTTCATGGCCCTATTGAAAATGCCTGTGTTTTCTTCTGACTGGACAATGTGATCTAACTGGCAACTCACTAAAAGGTGAAAGTGAGGACTGTAGATGCTGGAGATCAGAGTCAAAAAGTATGGCTCTGGAAAAGCACAGCAGGTCAGGCAGCATCTGAGGAGCAGGAGAGTTGATGTTTCAGGCATAAGCCCTTCATTCCTATGCGTACATCCCTGATGAAGGACTTATGCCAGAAATGTTGACTCTCCTGCTCCTCAGATGCTGCCTGATCTCTTGTGCTTTTCCGGCACCACACTTTTTGACACTGCTCACTAAAAGGCCCAATTTCTCCTGTGAAAAAAATAGTGTTCATCCTGCCCACCTTTGTATCAACAGGGAGATCATTTGAGAGTGGGCGCTAAGGAAGGGGAGGATTTGGTGAAAAGAGGGGACGATGGGGTACTTTGCTGAAGGGGAGAAGATGTGGATGTTGACTATACTCATTGGAATTTAGAAGAATGAGGGGGGATCTTATAGAAACATATAAAATTATGAAAGGAACAGATGAGATAGAAGAGGGAGGCTGTTTCCTCTGATGGGTGCAACTAGAACTAGGGAACAGATTTGGAAATGAGTTGATGAGGAACTCCTTCACCCAAAGGATTGTGAAGCTGTGGAATTCCCTGCCCGGTGAAGCAGTTGAGGCTACCTCATTGAATATTTTTAAGGCAAAGATAGATTTTTAAGCAGTAAAGGAATTAAGGGTTATGGTGAGCAGGCAGATAAGTAGAGCTGAGTCCACAAAAACATCAATCGTGATAAATTGGAAGCACACTAGCTTTCGGAGCGATGCTAGTGTGCTTCCAATTAAACCTGTTGAACTATAACCTGGTGTTGTGTGATTTTTAACTTTGTACACCCCAGTCCAACACCGGCATCTCCAAATCAATCGTGATCTTATTGAATGGCGGAGCAGGCTCAATGGGCCAGGTGGCCTACTCTTACTCCTATTTCTTAAGTTCTCAAGATGGGGGATGAAGATGGAGGTTGATCAAGAGGGATGTAATGTTTGTTGAGGAAGGAATGGAAAGAAGGCATTGGTGAAGCAAGGGGCAGGTGGAGACTGTGTTGATGAAGGGAGAGGGAGTTGGGACTGGTGATGAGGAGAACGCTGAGCATATTGGTGAATAGAGGGATAGATATTTATAAACATGCAAAAAAAGAACAGAAGTAGACCATTTGGCCCCTTGTGCCTGATCTGCATTCAGTAAGATCACGCCTGATCTGTTTGTGTTCTGAATTCCAAGATTCCCAATGATAACCCTTGATTCCCTTGCCTAGCAAGAATCTATTCATTTCTGTCTTAAAAATACTCAATGACCTCACCTCCAACATCTTCTGCTGCAAAACCCTGCTGAGAGAAAATAAATTCTTCTCATCTCTTTCCTGAAAGGGTGACCCTGAAATGTAAAACACTGGGTCCCAGCATTGGAATTAAGCACAGCCTGTCCACACTATTCCCATAAGACAATCGAGTCACTGTAGATATCAATCTACAGAACTGCCTTCCTTAATAATGGGACCACAACTGCACATAGTTTTTAAGATGTGGTCTCACCAAAGACCTGTAAAACTGAAGTATAACTTCCTTACTTTTATGTTCAATCCCTCTCATAATAAAATATAGCATACCATTAACCTTCTTGATTACACGGTGTATCTGTATTCATCTAAATGACTGGCGAAATTTGTCATAAGTGAGAAAACTATCATTCTATGAGACCTGGCTAACTGAGATCATAATTGTTCAATGTATGTTATATTATTTTAATACAGATACTGATTGGTGAATGGGAGGTGAGATGGGAGAAAATGCTCAGCTCCTTTCACTGCACACTGTTACAAATGAATCACCTCCCCAAATTTGTTCAACAATGGAAAGCTCCCCCTCCCATCCTGCTCAACAACTCTTAGATGGCCCTTCCACCCCACCAACCCAATTTTCATCCAGTGTAGTGCAAAGACTGTGGCATAAAAATGGGGTCACACAGGAAACAAAACTTTCAGAAACAGTGTCCTGTGCCACTAACTCTGTTACATTTAACCCAACTGCCACAAGGTGCTCAGCTCTCAATTTTCTAACTATCCTGCTCTGGGGAAGTGGCTAGCCACTGCAAGCCATGCCCTTTGTTGAAGAGATTGAGATCTGTTATTCACTACATCAGAAATTCTTGTTAGAAGTCTAGGTTATATTTCATGCGCATGACTGACATACTTGATAAACTCCAGAAATTAGGATATACCTTTCACGCAAATGACATCCTTAGTAATTGAATTTAGTTATTGTATAATTAAATCAGATTATTATAAAACTGACAAAATGGCTGGTAACAATTCTCAATTGGCCGTGAATCGTTCCTCACCCAAGTAACAGCAGTTCACAATTGAACATAGATGGGTAGAAAGAGAAGTAGGGCAATGCAGAAGTGGCAGAGGATGAGTAGGGCAGATGCTGGGACGGTGAGAGTACTTCAGCCTAACCATTCTCACCCTAGGCCTGAATTCTTCAGGCAGATCAAAAGCTTAAACTGATATGCCTGGGTCATGCATAAAGCAGCAGCTTAAACATGCAAATCAGGTTCCTACATTAGTTGGGTGCCCTTGCTTGCAAAATTCGAGTTGCAAAAATGGGAGAGTGTGCATCTTGGGAGAAACAAAAGTCAGTTTGTCAACCTCTCTGCTTCTGAGGTTCTGAATGACTGACTTCTATTTCCCTACTGATGTAGCCTCATCTGTGCATTATTTCTAGATTTTTCTAGTTTTGTTTTCAGACATCCAGCTTCTGTGGTACTCGTTGTTTCTACCACATGAGTTAAGGTGACGTTGAGTTCATGTACAGTTTGTATTTTGGATCTTCCAGTATTTCTAACTAAATACATATTTCTACCTATGAACATGCTAGCAACACTCTAAACTACAACTGGTTCTCAATGCATTTCAAATATCACACACCCTCCAGCCAAATCGAGTAAGAACCATTTAAAACACGCATGTTTTTCACACAGGGCAAAGCACTGCAAACCTTAATCCACTGGTTGAACCTGATGATACTGTAGACAACTGTTAAGGAATACAGTTACTCACACAGTGTGTACTATTATTTGTGTTGTTTTAATTCGAATGCTAGAAACCGATGAATTTGACACTAACAGACTTGGAGTAGAGACAGTGCTTCTTTGATGTGGAAATCTATAGAATACCAGGTAAAATGTCAATGCTTAGATGTTGATGAGCAATCAGATAGTGGCTAAATCTCAGGTTAAAAATATTCTACAAGCAATGCAGTCACTGAAGCAAAAGGAAACAGGAAGGATGCTTGGTGATTAAATATGTCAGTAGCATTCAGATGTTGCAGAAATTTTGATGAGGTCTCTGTGAAGATTTACACAGCAAAAAATTTACTCAATTCATAAAACTAACTTTTGTGAACTCATTTAAAGATGTTTTAATTTATTTCCTAATTAACTACTTTAAAAGTAATCGGGCAGAAACTGTTTGCAAGTCAATGGAAATATATTACTGTAGATGTACTTTCGTACTTTGCAATTCAGGCCATTAATTGAAACAAATAAAACTTGAAATATTTTCTTGATGGTGATTAAAGGCATAACCTGTTGTGGGATAGAATTATGTAGATCAGGAACCTCAGAATGCCAATCTGAACAGAATAATCTCACAGGGTAAATTGAGACTTTACAATTGCAGGAGAGAAAAGAAAAATTCAACCAGTGTTTTTAAATGTGAATGTTGTCCATTGCAAAATATGTATGTATGAACAGTGAGTGAGGACTGGTTCGGGCTTTTCTGTGATGCTTCAGTCAGTCAAATTTTAGCTAGCATCCAGGATCACACATAAGAAATGATCATGGTAAAAATACAGGTGGATGTCCGTAGAACTGTAATACATGGGAAGCAATACTAAAGGAAGGAGACAATTACTTATGTGCATTCCACAGATGTAGTTAATTGTGAAGCATTAGCTTGTTTTCCTCACTGTTAGCTTGCACTATTTACATAGAGCTAATAAATAGCTTGTCACTGCTCTTTATTGCTGTTGCCAAAATACATCATTCCTGTTTTCTTTTCTCCGTCTGTATTTCCCCTACTGCTTTCTTCTTCATGGCTCTATATGCTAACTGACATGCCTCTGCACATATCACTTGTGGAGAATGTTATGGTGGTGGTAAAATGGACTTTCAATTCTCGACTCTCATAATCTGATTCTGATGCTTGGAACCTTTTATGAATAAAATGGTCTTAAAAAGGAAAACCACTGACTTAAAATGGTCACCTGTCCTAGTTGAGCCAATCCCATAAAACCATCAACAAAAAAGACCCAGTCTGAATTGAAATTATCATGTCATTAAAATGATTGAAACCAGTCTTTCAAATCTGTATCTTCTGTTTGGTTCACACCTTACTGGAAGTTCCACATATTGGAATGAAAGTTGCAGCAGCTGATCCAGTATTGGGGGAAAAAAAACAATGAATCCAGAAATGGGAAGGTACAAAAGAATTATATTTCTGGCTATAGCTTTTGGGGAGAACAGAGAGAAGAATGATGGATTTTTTAAAAGCAGAAATTTCAAGGAACCTGAGAAACAGTCTCTGTGGTAAAGCAAACTGGAAAAATATCCATTCACTGGTAACTCAAGGATGTCACAAAGTTCACTACTGCCGAAGAGACAAATAGAGTCATAGAGTCATAGAAATGTACAGCATGGAAACAGACCCTTCGGTCCAACCCGTCCATGCCGATCAGATATCCCAGCCCAATCTAGTCCCACCTGCCAGCACCCGGTCCATATCCCTTCAAACCTTTCCTATTCATATACCCATCCAAATGCCTCTTAAATGTTGCAATTGTACCAACCTCCACCACATCCTCTGGCAGCTCATTCCATTCATGTACCATCCTCTGCATGAAAAACTTGCCCCTTAGGTCTCTTTGATATCTTTCCCCTCTCAACCTACAACTATGCCCTCTAGTTCTGGACTCCCCCATCCCAGGGAAAAGACTTTGTCTATTTATCCTATTCATGCCCCTCATAATTTTGTAAAGCTCTAAAAGGTCACTCCTCAGCTTCCGACACTCCAGGGAAAACAGTCCTGGCCTGTTCAGCCTCTCCCAATAGCTCAAATCCTCCAACCCTGGCAACATCCTTGTAAATCTTTTCTGAACGCTTTCAAGTTTCACAACATCTTTCCGATAGGAAGGAGACCAATGTCCTGTACAGCGACAACATGACCTCCCAACTCCTGTACTCAATACTCTGACCAATAAAGGAAAGCATACCAAACGCCGTCTTCACTATCCTATCTACCTGCGACTCCACTTTCAAGGAGCTATGAACCTGCACTCCAAGGTCTCTTTGTTCAGCAACACTCACTAGGACCCTACCATTAAGTGTATAACTCCTGCTAAGATTTGCTTTCCCAAAATGCAGCAGCTTGCATTTATCTAAATTCAACTCCATCCCAAGCTTTTTTCGTCCTGTAACTACTCATTCTACCGAGAATAATTGCCTTTAGAAGCTTCTCAGTTTTGCTTGGACTCCTCAGTGCCATACCTGGTAAAATGGTGCCATCAATAGTACTGATAATGTCACTAAATTAGCAATCCTTTGGCTCAACTAACACTCTAGGGGCACTAGTAGAATTGACAGCTAGACTTAGCAATAGGACTATGAAACAATCATCAATTGTTATAAAACCATTTAGTTCATTTATGCCCGAGAGAGAAGGAAATCTGCCACCCATACCTGATCTGACTGACATCTCATTCTAGACTCACAGTAAACTTAACTTCCCCTGTAATGACCTGGCAATGCACGCAGTTTGGAGCATTTAGAAATGGAAACCAAATGCTAGTCAGTGATGCCCATATTCCCTGAAAAATGAATTTGTTGAACTATATGAGTTAGATTATGTGTTGCACCAACTCATGAAGCTCCTTCTTTTTCGCTGTCCACTACACCTCCAATTTTGGTGTCATCTGCAAACTTACTAACCGTACCTCTTATGCTCACATCCAAATCATTTATGTAAATGACAAAAAGTAGAGGACCCAAATCATAGAATCCCTACAGTGTGGGAACAGGCCCTTCAGCCCAGCAAGTTCACACCAATCCTCCCACCCAGACTCATTCCCCTATATTTACTCCTGACTAATGCACCTAACCTACATATCCCTGAACACTGTGGGGAATTTAGCATGGCTAATTCACTTAACCTGCACATCTTTGGATTATGGGAGGAAACCAGAGCACACCCACGCAGACGCAGAGAGAATGTACAAACTCCATACAAATAGTTACCCAAAGCTGGAATTCAACCCAGGCTGTGAGGCAGCAGTACTAACCACTGAGCCACCATGCCACCCTGGCAATCATTAATTGATCAGTAAAATACCAAGAACTGTAGATGCTATAAATCAAAAAATCAGTTCTGAGGAAGGGTCACTTGACCCAAAAAGTTAATTCTGATTTCTCTCCACAGATGCTGCCAAACCTGCTGAGCTTTTCCTGCAATTTCTGTAACAATTAATCAGTCATAGTCCCAGGTTAAAACTGTGTTAATTTCCTCTTTCTTTAATTCAAGAAAATTTAGTGAATTGGCTATTAAATTTTGATTGGTAATATATTTTAATTGAAGTATGAGATAGCCAAATTCTAAAATGAGCGAAAAGTCTTTTTTGCAGCCAACTGCATGGGTGACACAATGGCTGAGTTGTTAGCACTGCTACCTCATAGCATCAAGAACCTGGTTTCAATTCCAACCTCAGGTGACTATCTGAGTGGAGTGTGCACATTCTCCCTGTGTCTGCATGGGTTTTGGTTAGACCTCTACAAAAGGAGGAGAGTTTAATTCTGTGTGTTAATGTGAGATTAAGCAGATGTTCTTCCACCACCTCCACCTCTGGATGGTTAATGTTGGAGAAGAGGAAGCCCCACCCTCTCTCTTCCCTCCGATCCATTAATGATACTTAGCAGGGGTTTCTTCCCTGAAAAAACACACAATCTGCCCTCCCCAGCCACCACATTTAAATCTAATAAGTAGAACATCTGATGTGTTTGATTTCCATTTTCTATTTTGTGGGTAACAGGCTGAGAATCAATCAAAGGATTTCACGTACAATGTTAGTATTCTTACATAAGGAAGAATGCTTGCTTAGGAAGCAAATTGGAGAAGGTTCCTAAGGCTGACTCCTGGAATGAGGCTATTGTCTTGAATTAGATCTAAGCTGGGCCTATGCTCAAGAATGAGAAGTGATCTTATTGAAGCATAAAAGACTCTGAGGAGAGTTTGATAAAGTAGATGCGGTGACATTATTTCCCCGCGTTAGAGAATATAAAACTCTGGGTCAAGTTCAGCGGTAAGTGGTCTCCTATTTATAACAAAGATGGAAAGGAATTCCTCCTACAGAGAGTTAGTCTTAGGAATTCTTTTCACTGGAGGCTGAGTCGTTAAATATATTCATGGTTAAGCAAGACAGATTTTTGATTAATGAGGCAGGTTATGGAGAACATTGAAGAAAACAGTGTTAAAACCACAATCAAATCACCCACTATTTAAGTGAATGGAATGGCTGGCCTGATGGGCAGAATGGCGTACTCTTTTCCTTTATTTGATGACGTTATGAACAGTCTTTCAACTGAATGACATTTTGCTCTTTATTAATGGACCACCATTTTTCCATGGAAGCTAATTTGGGAGCTGAGTGAGGCACTGACAGCTGATCAAACTGCTCATGGTCATCAGCACCTTGTGGTCCTAGGCCCAGAGCTATCACTCATGAGGAGCAGCATCTATAAAATTTGACCTTTTGTTTTCATAGGTAAGCCTGAAGCTTAGGCCAACATTGCACAAGGTGACCCATCTGATATTCAGTTGTGGGGTCATGGTGTGCACAAATTTACTGCCAGTTTTAACAATATGACAGGAACCACTCTTGTACAAGTCACTGTCTTGTGTCACAGGTGGTCTGTGGAATTTTTGTAATTTGCAGAGTACCCTCAGGAGCAAAACATTGAGAGCACTGTGAAGAGAGCTCTGTCAAGGCTGGGTCATTAAGCATATTCAAGACTGAGCTTGACATATTTTTAATCAGCGAGGGAATCAAGAGTTTAATTACTGAGGGAAAAGGCAAGAAAGTGTAGCTCAGGATTGTCAGATCAGCCACAATTTCATTGTACAGCAGAGTAAGGGCTGAATAGCCTATTTCTGTTCTTACATCTTATGGTCTTCTGATCAAAAGAAGCACCACAACAATATATGAAATTCTACACTCTGAAACAAGATTCAAATAAAGCAACAGTTAGCTGTTCTTACCTAAATTGCATTTTAAACTTGCCAGTTAGGCATGCAATGTCACACAAGTTTATTTTTCGGTAAATTACTAAATCCCATTACCTAATTGATCTATATGTGCATCCTATAAATATGATATATCTATATGTAAAGGAGGAAAAGCTAAACTGTGACTAGTCAGAAAAGAGAATATTGAAAATACTCGTTTGAAGAACAACTGATAATTATTTCTTATTTTCTACTGCCTTATCCATTGAAGGTAAGAAGGTTGAGGATCGGGAGAATAATTTGGTTAAATGACTGATAAAAAGATATCATTGTCACAGACATTTAATTATTATTTTCAGTTACAAATATTACTATTTTAAGTTCCACCAGTGGCTGGCCTTGCCTGCGCTCATCTTCTCACCATCACCTAACAACAGCCTTCTCATTTCCTTCACACCCTCCCAAAATGTAGCTTAAACTTTTCTTTCAAACTCCCGCCTCTTCTCTTATTTGTAAATGTGCATCTCACGCCCACCTCCCCACCCTCCATCTGCCTCAAACAGCCTCCCACATCTTCCGCCTACTCCACTGCTGCCTCTTATCATTATATCTCCATAGCCTGTGCTGACCCTGATAGCCACCCACTCACATCAACGGAAAATGTTCTGAAGGCATGATATCCATGTGCCTTAGACAGAAGTGATCTATTTCACTCACCTCCATAGCATTTAATGGTTTCTTGTCAGAGTAAAGATAACAAGGTGTAGCAGCTTTGGAATAATAAGAAGGCATCACAGTGAAGATATCATGGCTTTCTGAAGGTTAGAAAACATGGTATAAGAATCATAGTGTCATGAATAGCACAGCACAGCAAGGCAAGAACACTGACCTATCCTATCCTTAGGTGATAGATTAATTTGGTACTAATGCTTAACCTGCCTGTTCTCTCCAATTATTCTCATCGCTTTGCTCAACTCCAATTCTAAATGAGATTGGATGCGCAGTCATTCATTTTGAGAAATATTAATGGGAACTCACTAGCTTATTGAAATACTTTGTAGCTTTAATGTACAAAATGTTTTACACATTTATAGCCCTGTTTATATGGCCCACCATTTTCAAAATTATGATAATTTCACAACAACGCTTAGGGATATTAGAATGTAGAAAACATTGGAAAAGCAGTAGACCACTGGAGCCTGTTCCAGCATCAAACAGAGAATGGCTGAAATATATCTCAACTTTATTTAATCACATTAAGTCCAAATCACTCATACATTCACCGTCTAAAATCTAAGAAACTCAACCTTAAAAAATTGCTGTTGTTGCAGCATCCACTATCTTTTGGGTGAGAGAATACCAAAATTCATTTTAACAAACCTTTCTAAGGTCTGACAGAGACCAAGTAGATCAATATCAATATGCCTGCATATTTACACCAGAGTATGTTAAATATCCATGGTGTTTCCTGCTTTAGATTTTTGGATTTCAATTACGTATAAATAAATACCATAACGACTTTATGTCAGTAATGTTTCATATACAGCAATAAGTTGAGTAAGATGCGATTGTTTGCATTATTTGAGAGGGTGATGTTAAACCAGGAGAATTTCTTGCTTTTCTACCTGAATAAGCAGCCAAGACTGTGATACAGCATTTCAACAAAGGATTGCACCATTACAGTATACCTGCCTAGAGAACACAAACTTTTTAAGTGTGTACAATGAAAAGTTCTGATTCAGTACGTAGATGTACCTACTAGAAAAGGTGCAAAATCTGACCTGCCCATAGGAAATAAGGAAGGGCAAGTGACTGAGGTGTCAGTGGGGGAGCACTTTGGGGCCAGCAAAACAAAATTCTATTCATTTTAAAATAGTGATGGAAAAGGATAGACCAGATCTAAAAGATGAAGTTCTAAACTGGAGAAAGACCAATTAGGCAAGAACTTTCAAAAGTTGATTGGGCGTCGATGTTCGCAGGTAAAGGGACAGCTAGAAAATGGGAAGCCTTCAGAAATGAGATGAGAGTCCAGAGAAAGTATATTCCTGTTAGGGTGAAAGGAAAGGCTGTAGGTATAAAGAATGCTGGATGACTAAAGAAATTGAGGGTTTGGTTAAGAAAAAAAAAGGAAGCATATGTCAGGTATAGACAGGATAGTTCGAGTGAATCCTTAGAAGAGGATAAAGGCAGTAGGGGTATACTTAAGAGAGAAATCAGGAGGACAAAAAAGGACATGAAATAGCTTTGCAAATAGAGTTAAGGAGAATCCAAAGGGTTTTCACAAATATATTAAGAACAAAAGAGTAACTTAAGAGAGAAATCAGGAGGACAAAAAAGGAACATGAAATAGCTTTGCAAATAGAGTTAAGGAGAATCCAAAGGGTTTTCACAAATATATTAAGAACAAAAGAGTAACTAGGGAGAGAATAGGGCCCCTCAAAGACCAGCATGGCAGCCTTTGTGTGGAACCACAGGAGGTGTGGGAGATACTAAACAAATATTTTGAATCAGCATTTACTGTGGAGAAGGACAGGGAAGATATAGAATGTGGGGAAATAAATGGCGTCATCTTGAAAAATTACAGAGGAGGAAGTGCTGGATGTCTTAAGATGCATAAAGGTGGATAAATGCCCAGGACCAGATCAGGTGTACCCTAGAACTCTGTGGGAAGCTAAGGATGTGATTGATGGGCCCATTGCTCAGATATCTGTATCACTGATAGTCACAGGTGAGGTGTCAGAAGACTAGAAATTGGCTAACGTGATACCATTTAAGAAAGGTTTTAAGAAAAAGCTAAGGAACTATAAACAGGTGAGCCTGACATTGGTGGTGGGCAAGTTGTTGGAGGAAATCCTAAGGGACAGGATTTACATGTATTTGGAAAAGCAAGAACTGATTAGGGATAGTCAACATGGCTTTGTGTGTGCGATATCATGTCTCATGAACTTGACTGAGTTTTTTGAAGAAGTAATAAAGAGGATTGATGAGGAAAGAGTGATCTATATGGACTTCAGTAAGGTGATCGACAAGGTTCCGCATGGAGACAGGTTAGCAAGGTAGATCACATGGAATCCAGGGAGAACTAGCTATTTGTATATGGAACTGGCTCAAAGGTAGAAGATAGACGGTGGTGGTGGAGGGTTGCTTTTCAGACTAGAGGCCTGTGACCAGCGGTGTGCTACAAGGATTGGTGCTGGGTCCACTGCTTTTCATCATTTACATAAATGATTTGGATGCGAGCATAAGAGGTATAGTTAGTAAGCTTGCAGATGACACCAAAATTGGAAGTATAGTGGACAGTGAAGAGGGTTACCTCAGATTACAACAGGATCTTGATCAGAAGGGCCAATGGGCTGAGGAGTGGCAAATGGAGTTTAATTTGGATAAATGCAAGGTGTTGCATTTTGGGAAAGCTAATCAGAGCAGGACTTATATGCTTAATGGTAAGGTCCTAGGGAGTGTTTCTGAACAAAGAGACCTTAGAGTGCAGGTTCATAGCTCCTTGAATGCAGAGTCCCAGGTAGACACGATAGTAAAGGTAGCGTTTGGTATGCTTTCCTTTGTTGGTCAGAGCATTGAGTACAGGAGTTGGGAGGTCATGTTGCAGCTATACAGGACATTGGTTAGGCTACTTCTGGAATACTGTGTGACATTCTGATCTCCCTCCAAGAGGAAGGATGTTGTGAAACTTGAAGGGGTTCAGAAAAGATTTCCAAGGATTTTGCCAGGGTTGAGGGTTTGAGCTATCGGGAGAGGCCGAATAGGCTGAGGCAGTTTTCCCTGGAGTGTCAGAGACTGAGGGGTGACCTTATAGAGATTTATAAAATCATAAGAGGCATGGATAGAATAAATAGACAAGGTCTTTTCCCTGGGGTGGGGAAATCTGGAACGAGAGGGCATAGTTTTAGAGTGAGGGGAAAAGATTTAAAAGGGACCTAAAAAGTAACTTTTTCACGCAGACGGTAGTGCGTGTATGGAATGAGCTGCTTGAGGAGATAGTGGAGGCTGGTACAATTACTACATTCAGAAGGCATCTGGATGGGTATAGGAATAGAAGGGTTTAGAGGGATCTGAGCTAAGTGCTGGCAAATGAGACTAGATTAATTTTTAGGATATCTGTTTGGCATTGACGAGTTGGACTGAAGGTTCTGCTTCTGTGCTGTACGTCTTAATGACTCTGTGAATTGTTGACTAGGGTTGATATTCAAAACTTTGATTTGATATGTGTCGACTGTATTTGTCAAGCATTTTTTGGGAGAAATCTTGATGTTCTTTGTTGTTGCACAGTTTATTCAACAATATGATAATTTTTTTTTAAAAATCAGTTGTAGCAGTCTATGAAGTGATCCAAAGTTCATATTTATAAATAATGACCATTAATTGCATGATTTCTGGATAGTTTTTTTTTACCCTTTTTATCTATTACGCATTTTTCAAGTTTTACATAGAAAAGAGGAAAAAACGAAAACAAGGGAAGTGATATTGATTGATTCACAAATGCGAGTGCCACTGAGCAGTCTTTATTACCCATTCATAACTCATCTTGTGGCAAAGGTAATGTGACCCCTTTCCTGAATCACATTGTGCTGAAGGTACTTCCACATAAGACTGTTGAGGAGGGAGATTCAGGATTCTGCCCCAACAAAGCATAGTGTGTGATGATGCCGTTCTCATACATCTGCTGCCCTTTTAAGTTCTGTCACTTCTAACAACTCTCGGTCCCACCCGATGAAGAAGCGTCGCTCCGAAAGCTAGTGTGCTTCCAATTAAACCTGTTCGACTATAATCTAGTGTTGTGTGATTTTTAACTCATTGGCAAGGTACATCTGCAACTGCTAGATTGGTTGGTCCACCCAGTTCAATTCCTATTCTATTTTGTCATTGTAGTTTGGTATATCCAAAAGGCCATTTCAAAGGGCAGTTAAGAGTCAACCACATTGTTATGTGCGCGATATCACAGAGAAGCCAAATTGTGTTTTTTTAATCACAATCCGATAGCTTCATAGTCACCATCCCCAAAATTAATGTTATGCTCCAGATTTATTTACCTAACCATATTTAAATGACTCAATTTCTATTGCAGGATTTAAGTTCAACATCTGGATCATTAGCCAGTACCTTGGAGTGCTGATCCGCTAAAATAACCACTGCAGTTGCAATCTTATCAGGGTTTGAGTGACGTGGGCTATGGCATGATGTATGGATAATTCCTATAAAATCCTCACAAATAGAGAGCAGTCGGATGAGAAGCAGCCAGCCACCTTCAATCTTCTGCCCTATTGTCATTCCTCATGGAATGACAGAAATTGCAGATACTACAGGAGACGAAAGCGTGCAGCACCATAGTGGGGAGGCCTCACAAATGGCATGCTGGGTAAATGGTGTCAACGGTGGGAATGGATTAGACCAAATGAGGAAGATTTTGCAGGCAATAATGAAAGTCGCAGAACATGAGCCTTAGTGGGAGGTTGGTGCATTAACAGAGACACAGTGAGTGTAAGGTATAGGAGAGATCATGGTGGAACTTACCCTGGCAGAGGGTTGCAGGCATTAACCCTGTCCTGCAGTACTGGGCATTCCTCCAGATGGTTGAAACTGCTTTAATTTAAGTGGCAACCTTGGATCAGGCTGACATATTTTGATGTTGTGGCTTTTAGTACTGGTCTTGAGGGAGGAAGAAGTCTCAAATCAGCGCCACCCAATTCAGCAGGACCTCCAGGACTCTGCCCTGCAGGGTACTAAATCTAAATGATTATCAAACAGTCTTCTCTGGAAGTGAGAATTGATATTTACAAGTGTGGACTTTTATTCCTTCTGATTTTAATCTTTTTAATAATTCATTTACGGGATGGGGACGTCACGGGCTAGGCCAGCATTTATTGCCCATCATTAATTTCCCAGAGGGCAGATAAGAGTCAATCATATTGCTATGGGTCTGGAATCACCTGTAGGCCAGACCAGATAAGGATGACAGTTTCCTTCCCTAAAGGATCTTGATAAAACAAATGGGTTTTTCCCAAAAATCAACAATGGATTCATGGTCATCCTTAGACACTTAATTCCAGATTTTTTATTGAATTCAAATTCCACCATCTGCCATGGCAGGATTTGAACTCCAATCTCCAGAACATTACCTGGGTCTCTGGATTAATTATTGTTAGAAATGTTTTAAAAGAAACAAAGATAAAAATCTTTTATAAAATCTATTTATTTCTGTAACTCTATTCCCCTCTGTTAATTTCATCTTTCTTTCCTTCTGTTTATTTTGCTTTCTATAGATGATTTGACGTGAAATCAATCTATCCTACACTTTGTGATTTATTCATTCAAAATTCTTTATGATCATTGGTTAAGGTGATACTCAACCTCTTATCTTATTCCATGGGTAGTTGAACTCTTGAGGAGAACTCCACATTAAAAAGAGTTTCTAATTCTATATAAGATCTAATCAGCAAGTGTGGATATTTTAAATCAAATTTTGTTCAGACATTATTATCCACCTCTGGCTGCACTGGGAATTGACCCATGTCTCAAAATGTAAATAAATATGAAATAAGGCAGCGAAAAATTATTTCCATTTATATAGCACCTTCCACAACTCAAGTTGCCTAACAGCCAATTAAATATTATTGAAACACAGTAACTGTTGCAATACAATGAATACAACCTACAACAATTCCTCGAACAGCCATGAAATAATGACCAAAACAATCTATTTTAGTGGCATTGACTGAGTGATGAAGAATCGCTATGCCACTGGCAAGATTTCCCCTGCTCTCCTTTAAATAGTTTCACGTCTCATCTGAAAGACATCAATTCCATTCCCTCCGCTACACTAACAGTTAGTCCACATTACATGTTGGAGATTCTGTAATGTGGCTTGAACTTACAACTCCTTGACTCAGAGCTCACGACCTATCATTGCACCATGGTTGGCACTCTCATTAGAATACTTCAGTTTCCGATCAAGAATCTACATTACTGTGCATTCTACATAACTCGGTGACTGTACTAACAGTATTTCTGAAGAAGGCTGGTTTCAACATCGAAGTGAAATATAACATTATGTTTTACAATTGCAAAACATAATGTGCAAATGCAAGTCCTGAATTTCCTTCAATTTCCTAAATATCACAATCTAAAAAAAAATGTTAACAACGAGGTCAAGTAACTGTTAGTGATAATTGCTGATAATAGCACTAAAACAGTTATTTTAAAGTTCTTGTTCTCGTTTCTATGGGCTCCCCTCCCTGTCTCTTTAATCTTTAGACATACAGCCCTCCAAAATCTATGCTCTTTTCCAATTTCAGCCTCTTGCCTATCTCTAATTTTACAAGCAAAATGATTGGCAGCTTTACTTTCGGCATCCTTAGCCCGAATGACCAGAATTTTCTCCTGAAATCTGATAACTCTGTCTTAAAGCACATTACTTTGACCAAGCTCCATGTCCTAGCCTTTTATGTAACTCATTGACAAATTTTGTTTCTCAACTTTTCTGTGGAAATGGTTGACTGTTGAAATGCCATACAAGTGCACAACACAGTTGTGTTTCAGTTAATTGTAAGCCTCATTATATAGTCAAATCTTTTGTTAAATATGACAGTTTTCCACATAAACATGAGAAGTCTGGGTGTGGTTGCTTTAACTGTTTACTTTCAGGTTTCCAGAAAGTCTCTTCAGACAAACATTTCTGTAAGTATTTTTTTCTGCATTCTGTTTCCTGCAGAAGCAGAGCCTAAAGATTAAAGCAAATTCTCATTTAAAAAAAGAATTAGCACACATTAAATGGTCCAGAGCCAAGGAAGAATAACAAGATTATCCAGGAGCCCTGAAAATTTGTGTAAGATACTTTTAGCTGCTGACAAACATCTCCTCTCAATGAGATGCAACTGAAGCTCATTTTGAATGCCAGTTAGCTTATCTGCAATTATAATTACTCTTGCACATTTTTAACCTCGATGACAGTTGTCATATTTTTATACATGAGAACGAACACTCCTCAGAAGACAAGGTTTAATGTACAGCTGTTGCATACCACTAAGGGTACATCGATCACAGGGACTGTGTTACCTATTGCAGCTGCTACGGTTGGCAAGGAAAGTGAGGTTTAACTGTCTAATCCATCTTATCATCTTAATGACTGCATTTGGAACACACGCAAATATGCAATTGTACTACAATGCTCGTTTCTAGCACAAACAGGTATTTTACTGTTGTTTCTTGTGGTTTAACTTACTAGCTCGGATTTGCAATTTAGAAAGTGGAGAGGTTGTTCTCCTTTGACTAATTCATATTAGATTGAATAAGAGACATAACCTAATGTGCACCATTTCAGTTGCAAACATTCTAACTTATGACAATGTCATAAAACAAAATTTCTCGACTTCTTTTACATAAAATAAAATCCATTAAATGAATGTAACACGTTTGATTTGTAAAATGGAAAATGCCTGCCATTATACTTCCCACCAGAATGTGGTAATAATTGGTGATTAATGTTAAATTCCAGTGCAAAAAAAGATTTTAATGGTACCAAACATGACTAACTGGATCATCTAGTAACATTTACCACTGATTCCAATAATTATGGTTACTTCACATATTCCATGTGACATTCAATGAAGTTGAGATGGAACATGAATTGTTAACCAATGAGGGATACTAAAAAAAATTAAAGAAGTACTTTATGCTTTAGATAAGTTCAAATTCAACATAGAATATTGAGTTGGAATTTAAGCTAGACTAAGACTGCTAGAGACATTTTGTTAATTTGCATCTGAGTCCAAATATGCTTCACACAAATGTTTACGTTTGAACAATGAAAGCGATTAAAATATTAATGGAAACTTTGTCAGCATAATCTTTTCCTGAACATCTACAGGTCACTTGATTGAAGATCCGTGTGTCTGCGTCATAATTTGATTTCACCAAAGATTTGATCATGTGTTAATTGTCACATGCTGAGTGAGTACCTGGAATCCCATTATCTATTGGCAACAGTGTCAATCATTCCCATGTCCTTATCAGTTTTGTGTCACATTCATTTCAGAAGGAAAAAGTTACATTGGCCTTGCCCATGCTGTATTAATTATTCAGCAGCATCTAGCTCTCAGTGCTATCATCATATAGAGACAAATGTTTGGGAGAATGCTAACAGACTACTGAGCAAATAGGTGGCTAGCCAGATATTTGTGCTTTCAGCCAATTGTGGGCCTCCTGTTGGCTTTGGGAGTGATGAACTATGCGTACACAAAATTTGGAAGGGCTTGCTAATTTAAAATTCTGCTCTCCTTTGGGAGTGAGCGAGGATCATTAGACTTCTTCTCAGCGTCTTCTGACTAAAATATAGTATAACATGTGTATTATAAAATTATCATGTGTTAACATTAGATAGTCAGGATAGGGCCTACCTGCGATGCCCTCAAATAGTTTCTCTCATAGGCTAAGGGAATGCTGCACTGTTGGAGTCACAAAGTCACAGAGATGTACACCACAGAAACAGACCCTTCAATCTAACTTGTCCATGCCGACCAGCTATCCTAAGTAAATCTAGTCCCATTTGCAGCATTTAGCCTATATCCCTCTAAACCCTTCCTATTCATGTCCTCTTCCAGATCCCTTTTAAATGTGGTAATTATACCACTTCCTCTAGCAGCTCATTCCACACATGCACCACACTCTGTATGAAAAAGTTGCCCTTTAGGCCCCTTTTAAATCTTTCCCTTATGCCTTAATCCTATGTCCTCTAGTTCTGGATCTCCCAGGGAAAAAAGCCCGGTCTATTTACCCTATCCATGCCCCTCATGACTTTATAAACTTCAGTCTCTGACACTCCAGGGAAAACAGCCCCAGCTATTCAGCCTCCCCCAGTAGTTCAAACCCTCCAACCCTGGCAACATCCTTGTAAATCCTTTTGGAACTCTTTCAAGTTAGGTTGAAATGGGTATATCCACAAAAGACTCCTGCCCTAGGTGCTGACCTCTGTCACCCTTCCTAGAGTTAACCCATCTAAGTGACTGTATCTGAGACCTTCCCCCCTTCCTATAACTGCCATCCATCACATACTGTTGCTGTTGCAAATTCCTCATCGCTTCTATCTGTCTCTCCAACCAATCCATTCGATCTGATAAGATTTGCAGCCAACAGCATTTAT
>NC_057742.1:28218971-28222163 GCF_004010195.1 Chiloscyllium plagiosum
CATCTGTCCTATATCTATCACCCCTCAATTTGAAGCTATGGCCCATCGTGCTAGCCATCGTCATTCGAGGAAGAAGGCTCTCAATGTCCAACCGATTTAACCCTCAATTAAGTTACCTCTCAATCTTCTTCTCTCTAACGAAAACAGCCTCAAGTCCCTCTGCCTTTCCTCATAAGGCCTTCCCTCCATACAAGGCAATATCCTAGTAAATCTCCTCTGAACCCTTTCCAAAGCTTCCAATTTCTTCCTATCATGCGATGACCAGAACTGAACGCAATACTCCAAATGTGGCCGCACCAGAGTTTCGTACAGCTGCAGCATGATCTCATGGTTCTGAAACTCAGCAGATCTACCAATAAAAGCGAACACACCGTATGCCTTCTTAACAACCCTACCAACTTGGGTGGCAACTTTCAAGGATCTATGTACCTGGACACCGAGATCTCTCTGCTCATCTACACTCCCAAGAAGCTTACCATTAGCCCAAGTGTCTGCATTCCTGTTACTCCTTCCAAATTGAATCATCTCACACATTTCCACATTAAACTCCATTTGCCAGAAATTTACCTCTTCCTCCACCAAGGTCGTCTACTGTATCCGTTGCACCCGATGTGGTCTCTTCTATATCGGGGTGATTGGACGCCAACTTGCAGATCGTTTCAGAGAACACCTCTGGGATATCCACACCAACTCACCCCACCGCCCCGTGGCTGAACACTTCAACTCCCCCTCCCACTCCGCCAAGGACATTCAAGTTCCAGGCCTCCTCCATAACAAACCCTAACCATCCGATATCTGGAAGAAGAACACCTCATCTTCCGCGTTGGGACCCTGTAACCACATGGGATCAATGTGGATTTCTTCAAGCTGACAGTTAAGGCCAAAAGTAACAAGGAGCAGAGGAGTTACTTTGGATAAGGTAGCAAGATTTTCTGTGAGACTTCTTAATAAGTAGCTGAATTAAAGGTAGCTTGTGATGATTTACAAACAACAATAGCAGTCTGTGTCCAAATGCAGCAAGACCTGGACAACATCCAAGCTTGGGCTGATAAGTGGAAAGTGTCACACAAATCCCTGGCAATGGTCATCACCAAAATAATGGAATCCCCTCCTAACAGAATTGTGTATGCCTCAACACTCCAAGCACTGCAGCATTTCAAGAAGGCAGCTCACTATCACTCCAGGCAATAACGATTGGCATTAAATACCGCCCATCTACAGTGCACTTATTTCATGAATGAATGAACAAAATCTGCACTTTAAGTCACTAACTTCAGCAATAGATTGAGATGAAGGGAAGAAAATTGGAAAAAAAAATCATGGTTCTGAAATATGCAACTATGATTGACTACATTTAATTAAAAAAGATATTTGTGCTCCATTTCTAGATGTCCATGAGTGAATTACAACTTAATTAAGGAATTCAGGTTAATTATATGTGCCAGATATGAGGAGTGAACAACTCCAATCTCCGCACTTTCATATAAATCTCCTGGCTCCATAATTGAACGCATTTTCGCATATTCCTACGAGTTAGTAGTTAGTTCAAAAAACCACTGCCCAGCTCCCTGTATATGAGTACTGGATATTTTCTCAAACTTGTCAGAACTTTGTCGAATATTAACACACTGCTTCTGCACTAGACCACTTTCCACTCTGCCATAAACCTACTGTGTTTCGGTCGCTTAAGTTTTGAAGTAACTTTGTTTATCGCAGCCCTGCCCCTTTCGCTATTGTTGTTGAATGTGTTTGTGACTGGCTGCTGGTTCAACTGGTTTTTCAGCTTCAGTTCCTGGCTAAAGTTTCACATTCATGAGCTGAAGTGCATTTCTTCAATGCTTTGGAACTTGTTAACCACCAAACGTTGGTGCTATTTTGTTTTACTTTCTCACAACCAATTTAGCACATTTCTTGGATATTTGTGGAAATAACTTAAATCAATGTAATTAAGACATACTACTGTACAGCATAGGAACAGAAGGAGGCCACTCAGCCCATCATGTCTGCTCCCCCATTCAATCTGATCATATAACCTTCAACTTCACTTTCCTGACCTGTACAATAATTCTTGATTAAAGATCTGTCTATCTCAGCATTGAAAATATTTATCAACCCAACTTCTGTGGTAAAGAATTCCACAGGTTCATTACTCTCTGAAAGAAGAAATTGCTTTTCATCTCTGTCTTAACTTTGCGACTCCTTGGTCTGAGATTACACCCTAGATTCTCCCACAAGAGGGAACAACATTTCCACATCTACCCTACCAAGTCCCTCAAGAATTTTACATGTTTCAATAAGGTTGCCTCTTATTCTTCTACATCCCAAGCAGTGCATGCCCAACCTAGTCAACCTCTCCTTATAAGAAAGTCTCTGGTATCAGCCTAGCGAATCTTCTTTGGACTGCCTCTAATGTCAGTATATCATTCCACAGACAGGCCCCAAACAAATCACTGATTTCCAACTGTGGTCTCACTATTTCTCTGTAAAATGTAGTGAAACTCCCTACTTTTATACTCCATTCACTTTGAAATAAAGGCCAAAATTCCATTAGCATTCTCTATTACCCACTGAATTTGGGTGCCAGCATTTTGTGATTTCCGTAGGAGGATTCCCCAATTACTCTGCTCCTTAGCTTTCTTGATTTGGAGATGCCGGTGTTGGACTGGGGTGTACAAAGTTAAAAATCACACAACACCAGTTTATAGTCCAACAGGTAGGACCTTCAACAGCTTCTTCATTTCCCCTTCCTCCACCTCATCCTAGTTTCAAACTTCCAGCTCCGCTCTGTCCCCTTGACCTGTCCGGACTTGTCCGACCTGCCTAGCTCCTTTTCCACCTATCCACTCCACCCTCTCCTCCCTGACCTATCACCTTCATCTCCTCCCCCACTCACCTATTGTACTCTATGCTACTTTCTCCCCACCTCCACCCTCCTCTAGCTTATCTCTCCACGCTTCAGGCTCTCTGCCTTTATTCCTGATGAAGGGCTTTTGCCCGAAACGTCGATTTTGCCTGTCCTCGGATGCTGCCCGAATTGCTGTTCTCTTCCAGCACCACTGATCCAGAGCCCTCGACCTCTTCATTTCCAACTGCCGCCGGGACATTAACCGCCTCAAGCTGTCGACCCCCCTCCCCCACTCCAACCTCTCATCCTCACAACGCGCAGCCCTCCAATCCCTCTGCTCTAATCCT
>NC_057742.1:28223413-28233362 GCF_004010195.1 Chiloscyllium plagiosum
TTATCTCTCCACGCTTCAGGCTCTCTGCCTTTATTCCTGATGAAGGGCTTTTGCCCGAAACGTCGATTTTGCTGCTCGTCGGATGCTGCCTGAACTGCTGTGCTCTTCCAGCACCACTGATCCAGAATCTGGTTTCCAGCATCTGCAGTCATTGTTTTTACCCTGTTGGACTATCACCTGGTGTAGTGTGATCCTTAGATTCCTGTAATCTTTCTCTGTTTAACTAATGTTTAGCTCCACTTCTCCCTGCAAAATCTCACATTTTCCCGCATTATATTCTATCTGCCAAGATTTTGCCCACTCACTTAATCTGTCTCTATCCCCCTGCAGATTCTTTATGTCATCTCCACCATTTGCCTTTCCACCTACCGTATATACCATATGTCAATCTCATGTAAAATTTGACCCCATTATTTTTCGCCACATAACCTGGAATTTTCCATATATCTGGTGTAAAAGTCGACCCTAGTTTTTCACAGATAACAAATCAACGTTTATGAGTCCGTGTGCCGACTGTCGCATCCCGCTCCAGTATTCCAGTCTGCCGGTTGTTCCACACTGCTCCTGGTCTTCCAGTCCGCGGGCTGTTGTATTCCAGTCCGGTTTCTCAGAATTACCATGATACGTTTTTTGTCTTCTTTCATTTACAGGTCATTTGGGCTTCTGCTAATGATATAGTATGACTTTTGACGGGCATGAATTTCAGCCCCACAAAAGTAGTATCCATGTAATACTCGACTCCATAAAGTTAACCTTAAACTGTAGTCAAAAAATTCGACTAATACTCGAGTATATATACAAACCTGGCTATATTACATTCACTTGCCTCTTTCAAGCCATTAAAGTATACTATAAATAATTGTAGCCTCAGCACAGATTCCTGTAGCACACCACTAGTTACAGGTAGACATCCTGAAAAATACTTCCTTTATTCCAATTCTCTGATTTCTATTCATTAGCTAATCCTCTATTGATATTAATACACTACCTCCAACACCATGGGCTGTAATGTAATTAAATAGCCTAATATCTGATACCTTATCAAACACCATCTAAAAATTCAAATATATGACATCCAATGCTTCCCCTTTATCTATCCAGTATGTTCTCCTCAAAGAATTCTAGTAAATTTGTCAGGCATGAATTCCCCTTCAAGAAGCAATGATATTATTCATTTCTAAATGCTGTGCTATTACATCCCTTATAATAGGATCTAAGAATTTCCCAGTTACAAATGTTAAGCTAACCAGCCTATAGTTACCTGTTTTTGTCTACTTTCCTTTTTGAATAAAGATGCTACATCGGCAGTTTTCCAATCCTCTGGCACCTTTTCAGAATCTAAGGATTCCCAATAGATTATGAAGAATGCATCCTATGACGGTCTAACTACCTTTCAAATAGTTTTAGGACATACATTGTTGGAGCAGTAGATTATTAAACCATTCAATAAGATTGTGGCTAATCGGATAAGCTGCCACCTCTGCCTCTCAACTGTTAATAAATTATTTCTGCCAGTTCCACCCCAGCTCTGTCAACATTATCTCATTACAGAACCACCAACATTAACTTCAGACTTCCTTGTATTTTATTTGTTTTCCCTGTTTACTATCTGAATCCAAACATCTTAACAATACTAGGCCCAGAGTTTTACCATGCTCCTTTCATGTGTATGTTCTGCCTGTAATTCCAGACAAGAACTGACACTACCTTCAGATTTATACTTCCTCTGTTTTACTTATTTGATCTTTATTCCTCATATTCCCCTTTCTCCTCATCATTATGCTTCCTCTCCACTGAGCAGTTAAACCAAATTTGCACCTCACCATGAAGTAGCTGCCGCAACCATCTTTTAATTGCAAGGAGTTACAGGGCCTGTTTGATAGTGGAAAAGCCACTTATCTGATCTAACTAAACGAAACAGTTTCATGAACAAGAACAACTTCTTCCTTGCTGTTATCAGACTTAGTAACGGATTTCTCATATTATAATTGATTATTCTTTACACTTTCTCTGTAGCTTAACACTATATTCTGCATTTTGTCCTATTACCCTGATGTACTTATGTAATGATGTGGAGGAGCCATTGTTGGACTGGGGTGGACAAGGTCAGAAGTCACTGCTCCTTTGACTTCACCTGATGGAGGAGCAGCGCTCCGAAAGCTTGTGATTTCAAATAAACCTGTTGTACTATAACCTGGTGTTGTGTGGCTTCTGACTTTGTACTTATGTAAGGTATGATTTGTCTGGTTAGCCCATACAAAACAATACTTCTCACTCTCTCTCAGTACATGTGACAATAATAAATTAAATCAAATGGCTGAGGGGTGATCTTATAGAGGTTTAGAAAATCATGACAGGCATGGATTGGGTAAGCAGACAAGGTCTTTTCCCTGGGGTGGGAGAGTTCAGACTAGAGGGCATAGGTTTAGGGTGAAAGGGGAAAGATTTAAAAGAGACCTAAGGGGCAATGTTTTCATGCAGCGAATGGTGCGTGTATGGAATGAGCTGCCAGAGGAAGTGGTAGAGGCTAGTACAACTGCAGCATTTGAAAGGCATCTGGATGGGTATATGAATAGGAAGGGTTTAGAGGAACGTGGGCCAAGTGCAGACAAATGGGACTAGATTAATTTAACCTATTTGTTGGCATGGACAAATTGGACTGAAGGGTGTGTTTCTGTGCTGTACATCTCGATGACTCTAAATCATGTAGTTTATTGCATGTTAGCAACGAGGTTTGGTTTACATTGACATAGACATCATTGCAGAGACTATGAGGAAAACCTGGATATTCTGTCTTAGTCCTTCGAAATCCTAAGATGTTCAGACTATAACATATAACATTGTCATGGGTGGGTGGGGGGTGGAGGTTACTTAAGGAAATCCTTGGTGTTAAACCTTTCAGACCCTTATACCCTTTAACAACACTTTCCACCCCTCCCAAGTACTCAGTGTCTCAAATCTGTATACAACTTTTCAGAACACATCAAATTCCCAAATCTCCAGTTGCCACTGCCTGTCCAGTGGGAGTATACATTTTCTCTTGCTGCCTTGTGGTATCCTGCCTATTGTGGCACTTATCGCTTTCACAATCAGCAATACCAAAAGCTTCATCCTGCTGATCTCATCGACCTTGCACATCAACTGGGGTCTAAGCTTGGAGAAAGTGAGAACTGCAGATGCTGGGGATCAGGCTCGAGAGTGTGGTGCTGGAAAAGCACAGCCGGTCAGGTAGCATCCGAGGAGCAGGAGAGTCAACGTTTCAAGCAAGAGCCCTTCAGACCTGCCTGACCTGCTGTGCTTTTCCAGCACCACACTCTCGACTAGGGTCTAATCTTGTCTAGACTGAAAACAATAAAATGCTGGAGATCACAGCAGGTCAGGCAGTATAAGTGGAGAGAAAGTAAGTTAACATTTCGAGTCTAGATGACTCTTCATCAGAGCTGATGTGGTGTGGAGGGAGCAGCATTTATGCTATATTGGGGATGAGTGGGTGGAAATACACGGGGTGGAGTGTTGGGGAGAAAGGATGTTGACAGTGCAGATTCAGTGATCAGAATGTGAAAATGGCAGAACAATGGTGTATCTAACTGCCAGACTGGAAAAAGCAGACAGTCCCACTAGAGCTGGGGGAGGGGAGTGAAGACAAGGTATCAGAGAATGTAACAAGCAAAGCTAAAAGAAAGAGAAGGAATGGGAGTGAGTTCAATTTGAAGTTGCTGAACTCAATATTAAGTGCAGAAGGTTATAATATGCCTAGTCTGAAGATGAGATATTGTTCCTTCAGTTTGTGCCATGATTCACTGGAATATTGCAGCATGCTGAGGACAGACAAATGGGCATGTGAACAGGATGGTGTGTTAAAATGACCGTCTATGGGAAGGTCAGATCTTGCTTGCACGCAGACCAGGGGGTGTTCTACAAAGCTGTCATCCTGTCTGTGTTTGGTTTCTCCAATGTGGTGTAGGCCACACTGAATGCCATATTGAGCTCAGCAAACACAATACAAAAAATTGGAGGAAGTACATGTGAAGTGCTGCTTCACCTGGAAAGATTGGTTAGGCCCTTGAATAGTCAGCAGGGAGGACGGGAAAGGTCAGGTGTTGCACTTTCTGCGGTTACATGGGAAGGTTCCATGGAGAGAGGGGGAGGTGTTGGAGGTTGTGAATGGACTAGGATGTCCCAGAGGGAATGACCCCTGCGAACTGCAGACAGGGGGAGTGAGGGGAAGATGTGTTTGGTGGTGGTGTTCTGCTGGAGTTGTCAGAAATGGTGGAGAATGATCCTTTGAATTCAGAGGCTGGTGGGATGAAAAGTGAGGACAAGGTGAACCTGATCACGCTGTTGTGAATGAAGGGAAGAGGCAAAAGCGGAAGCATAGGTATGGTTGAGGGCCCAGTCAACCATAGTAGGTGGGAAGCCACAATAGTGAAAGAAGCAAGCCGTGTCAGCAGCACTGCTTTGGAAGGTGGTAGCATCCAAACTGATGTGACGTAGGTGAAGAGACTGGGAGAATGGGATGGAGGCCTTGCAGGGCATGGGGTGTGATCAGCTGTAATAAAGGTAGCTTCATGGAAGTCAGTGGCTTTGTAGTGGATGGCAGTGGACAGTTTATTCCCTGAAATGGAGACAGAGAGGTCAAGGAAAGGAAGGGAAGTATTGGAAATGTACAATGTGAAATTTATAGAGCAGTGGAAATTGGAGGCAAAATGAATGACATTTTCAAGGTCCTTGCGTGATGCCACCTTCCAAAACAGTACTGCTGACATAGCTTGGTTCTTCCATGACTGTGGTTTCCCACCCAATGTGGTTGATGAGCCTCAACTGCATCTGGCCTTACACCCGTGCTTCTGCCCTTGCCCCATCCCTTCACTCACAAATTGTGATTGTGTTCCCTTTTCCTCACTTTTCATCCCACCAACTTTCGTATTTAAAGAATCACTCGCCACCATTTCAGATAACTCCAACTGGTCGCAACCACCTAACACACCTTCTCCTCACTCCCTCTGTCTTAATTTCGGAGGGATCACTCCCTTTGTTCACCCTAGTTCATTCCACAACCACCAACCCCTTCCCACTATGCCTTCCCATGTAACTGCATAAGGTGCAGTTTGCCTCCTCCCTGTTCACCATCCAAGAAAGTTTTCCTCTGATTCCAATTGACTCTTAGGGCTCCTTGATTCCAAACTCGGTCAAAAGCAGCTTTGATGTCAAGGGCTGTCACTCTCACCTCACCTCTGGCATACAGTGTTTTTTCCACGTTTGAACCAAGGCTGTAATGACGTCACGAGCTGAGTGACCCTAGTAGAACCTGTACATGGTGTCTCTGAGCAGGTTTTCACTGAGCATGTGCTTCTGAATTGAGTTGTTGATGACAATTTTCAATCATTTTAGTTAGACATGGTCCAATATGGCCTTCCCTTAACACGACTACACTGGAGCAAAAGATAATAATATAGTATTTAAAATTAGGCTGAAACATGAAATACAATGCAAAGGCTTAGTACAGAGTAAAGACATATGGATATAGCTGTACACAGAGGGAGAAGAGTTATTTGTCTGTTGTATTTGGACAAGTTGGTACTATTTTCACCCAATAATTGTGTTTCTGATAAGTGTAGTCATTAATAAAGAAGACACCACTAAAAGATTGGCCCAGGAATAATACATGGGGTGAAGAATATTAAAATACATGGACATTGAGTAAAAAGCCGATATGTCCTATTTTGCAATAAGAGTTGGCAATCTATTACAGTCCCATTATTAACCCAACCATTTAAACCCAGTTAGAAATGAAATGTCCAGAAGGTTTACTTTGGTGTCATTTCTCAAACACGGGTTATCTTTGCTCACAGATGCAAATGAAACAGACGATTGGCTTTTCACTTGATGGTGTCGCTTATCATTGCAACTGCAATAAACAGAATTGGTACAGAGACCAGTAACCAATCAGACAAAGGGAGACAGGAGGGCGGGCCATGAAAAAAAATCAATAAAAAGAAACAAAATCTGTCGGTGGACAGCTCGAAACTGTTGAGGAGACTCGAAAAGTGACGAGAGCAGCAGCCATGGCACTTGAAACCATCACCGAAGCCGAAAAGGCAATCATAGAAGATATCGGCAAGTTCCTCGAAAAAGACCCTGCAACCTTTGGTGCGGAATCTTTGGCCAGGTAATTTAATCCCAGCTACATTCTGTCCAAAGTAGTTTGATAAAGTGAATCTGAAGGCAGAAGCAAACGTTGCTGGAGAAACTCAGCAGCTCTGGCAGCATCTGTACAGAGGGAAACAGTCTACATTTCGGGTCCAGTGACTCTTTATCTGAAGAACCCAACTGGACCCGAAATATCAGCTCTGCTTTCTGCCCACACATGTTCAGACCGACTGAGTTTCTCCAACAATTCCTGTTTTCGTTCCAAAATTGCAGCATCTGCCGGTCTTTGCTTCGTCAATGGAAAGGCAGCGCAATGAGGAAACGGTATTTTCTGCATTGAGCGGCTGCATGATCTCAAACAAATGATAGTCTGAATTCCAGTGTTCTCTCACGTTAGCTCCTCAGGATTTCCCAGTGACTTTTGTGTTCCAGAGGCGACTCCCGACATCGGCACCTGAATAATGAGGTTAGGTTGGGGGATCGGTGGTTTATTTTATTCTTTGTTCCGGCAGGCTGTTTATCATTCATCCCGGAAGCAAGGCTTACTTTTCCTACGACGAGAATAACCAGGAGAAACTCCAAAACCATGGGAAGAAGGTCATTGAAGCCGTGGCCAACGCGGCAAACAACGTGAACAATCTGAAGTGCAACCTCGACAAGCTGGCTACAAAGCATGGGAAAGAGCTTTTGGTGGATCCTCAGAACTTTCCGGTAGGTATCTTCGCGGGAATCTTGAGATGCTCGGCACAGGGACTGGACATTCATTTGGAAGGGCGGGAAATGAAAAGCCAGCTGTGCTCGGAACTGAGTTTCCAGTCACGGCATGGTGAGGCTGTGCACATCGTCAGGATCAGGGGAATGCGTTCACATCTCCCCTGTCCCTAAGGACTGGCCAAACAGGTCAATTCAAAATTGTCCGGCTTCACAACCGACTGAGTTCCTCCGGGTTCCTCTGATTTTTGTGGTTTCATGTTGACGGAATGCTGTTTCCGGATCGGTTTTCAAATGTATATTTCTTCCGCTTCCAGGTTTTCTCCACATGTATCCAAGTGAGTTTGGCCAATCACGTGAACAACTTCACCCCTTCAGTTCAACTCGCTGTGGACAAATTCCTTAAGGCCGTTAACGAGTATCTGTCCTCGAAGTACCGTTGAAAATGGAGCCAAGACTTTTCGGTAGAAAGCAGCCTCCGTCTCAACTTCCAAACCCCCGTGTGCCCCCGTTTGGTCAAACTGCCTGCCAATGAAAGCTTACTCTTTATAAACACTCTCCCATGTTTCTGTAGCCCGCGCTTTTCAAATTGATTGTAATTGTTAAACTGCTTCAACCGAACTTCTCCTTGAGACACAATAAACATTTCCTTTCATCAATACTGCACCATGTACTGTTCATGCTTTACACAAACACTTCATTTTTGGCTGTTCGTTGGTGGAAATGTTTAAAACTACCTGCTGGGGGGGAAGGCAACGCGAAACAGTCTCAAAAACTTACACTCTAAGTGACAATAGGGAAAATACTCTGTCATTTTGTTACAGCAACTATGGTGGTCATTATATGGTGGTATTCATATACAAATTGCAAAGAAACTGGGATTGTTAGCTGGGCTTCTTCCATTTCAGAACTAAGGGTACACACTATCTCCTTCATGTATACTATTTCCATTGAATTTAAAAGGAAGGTTTCTCACGCAATGAAACAAAGGGATCTGTTATAGTGTGTATGGTTTAATGCAAAGAGTGTCCGAAATAAGAGTGATGAACTTAGAGCATGGATCAATACTTGGGACTATGATGTTGTGGCCATAACAGAGAGTGGGTTTCACTGGAGCAGGAATGGTTGCTTGATGTTCCAGGGTTTAGAACGTTTAAAAAGAACAGGGAGGGTGGAAAATGAGGAGGGGGGGTAAGCATTGTTAATCAGAGAGTGCATTACAGCTACAGAAACGAAGGTTTTTGAGGAAGGTTTGTCTACTGAGTCAGTAAGGGTGCAAGTTAGGAATACCAAGGGAACAGCCACCACATTGGGGGTTTTCTACAGACCACCTAATAGCAGTCGAGAGATTGAAGATCTCATTGACAGGCAGATTCTGGAAAATTGCAAAAGTAGCAGGGTTGTTGTTATGGATGATTTCAACTTTCCCAATATCGACTGGAACGTCCTTGGTACAGATGGTTTGGATGGAGCTGTTTCTGTCAGGTGTGTTCAGGAGGGTTTCCTTACTCAGTATGTAGACAGGCCAACAAGGGGAGAGGCCATTTTTGATTTGGTGCTCGGCAACGAGCCACGACAAGTGTCAGATCTCGCAGTGGGAGAACACTTTGGTGACAGTGATCACGACTGCCTCACATTTAGCATGGCCTTGGAAAGTGAAAGGAGCAATTACCGAGGGAAGATATTGAACTGGGGAAAAGGAAATTATGATGCTATCAGACAGAAGTTGGGAAATATAGACTGGGAGCAATTGTTCCACAGAAAGGGCACAGCAGACATGTGGAGACTATTTAAGGAGCAGTTGTTGTGAGTGATGCACAAATTTGTTCCTCTGAGGCAGGTAAGAAGGGGTAGGATTAAGGAACCTTGGATGATGAGAACAGAGGAACTGCTTGTCAAAAGGAAGAAGGCAACTTACGTAAGGCGGAGGAAGCAAGGATCCAGCACAGCTTTAGAGGATTACAGGCTTGCTAGAAAGGAGCTCAGAAACGGACTGAGGAGAGCCAGGAGGGGGCATGAAAAAGGCTTGGCAAGAAGGATTAGGTAGAACCCAAAGGCGTTTTACTCATACGTATGGAAGAAGAAAATGATCAGGGAGAAGATAGGGCTGATCAGGGATAGCGGAGGGAACTTGTGCATGGAGTCTGAGCAGGTAGAGGAAGCCCTATATGAGCTTTTTGCTTTGGTTTTCACCAAGGAACGGGAACTTGTTATAAATGAAAACTTAGAGGAGTTGGGATACAGTCTTGACCAGATCAAGATTGATGATGATGATGTGCTAGAATTTTTGGAAAACATTAAGATTGATATGTCCCCAGGGCCAAACCAGATTTATCCTAGGATGCTCCGGGAAGCGAGAAAGGAGGTTGCTAAACCGCTGGCGAGGATATTTGTCTCCTCGCTCTCCATGGGAGTCACACTGGAGGATTGGAAGGAGGTGAATGTTGTTCCTCTTTTCAAGAAGGGTAATAGGAAAATCCCTGGCAATTACAGACCAGTCAGTCTTACGTCTGTGGTCAGCAAAGTTGTGGAAAGAACTCTGAGGGATAGGATTTATGACTATTTGGCAAAGCATAGTGTGATTAAAGGCAGTCAGCATGGCTTTGTGAGGGGCAGGTCATGCCTCACAAATCTTATTGAGTTCTTTGAGGAGGTGTCAAGACAGGTCAACGATGTTCGAGCAGTGGATGTGGTGTATATGGATTTCAGCAAGGCATTTGATAGGGTTCCCCACTGTAGACTCATTCAAAACATCAGGAAGTATGGGGTACAGGGAGATTTGGCTATCTGGATTCAGAATTGGCTGGCTGACAGAAGGCAGAGTGTGGTTGTAGATGGAAAATATTCTGCCTGGAGGACAGTGTTGAGTGGAGTCCCGCAGGGCTCTGGACTTGGGCCTCTGCTCTTTGTAGTTTTTATAAATGACTTGGATGGGGAGGTTGAGGGGTGGGTTAGTAAATTTGCAGATAACTCAAAGGTTGGAGGTGTCATCGATAATATAGAGGGCTACTGCAGGCTGCAGCGCAACATAGGCAGGATGCAGAGCTGGGCTGAGAAATGGCAGATGGAGTTCAACCTGGATAAATGC
>NC_057742.1:28233515-28256503 GCF_004010195.1 Chiloscyllium plagiosum
CGTATGAAGAAAGGTTGAATAAGCTCAGACGTTTCTCTCTGGAGAGAAGGAGGAAGAGAGGAGACCTGACAGAGGTGTACAAAATAATGAGAGGAATAGACAGAGTCAATAGCCAGAGACTTTTCCCCAGGGCAGGATTGACTGGTACGAGAAGTCATAGTTTGAAGATATGAAGAGGAAGGTATAAAGGAGACGTCAGAGGTAGGTTCTTTATGCAGACAGTTGTGAATGCATTGAATTCGTTACCAGCGGTGGTGGTGGAAGCAGAGTCATTGGGGACATTTAAGCGACTGCTGGACATGCACATGGATAGCAGTGAGTGAGGGGTGCGCAGGTTGTTACTATATTTTACATTAGGATTAAATCTTGGCACAACATCGTGGGCCAAAGGGCCTGTTCTGTGCTGTACTTTTCTATGTTCTATGTTCTAAATAGGTGCTACACAGGCCACAGAAAAAAAACTCTCTCTGGAAGGGGTCAAAACTGACAAGGAGAATGTGTTGCTGGTGTTTTTGAATCTGTAGTCTGTACTGTTTGTCCTGTTCTGGTCCGAATGTGTTGGATAGGCCTGCGATAATTAAAAGTTGACAAAGCACTGAGATCTGACATAGATACAAGAAGTTTAAGGAAGTAACAGTGGAAACTGCTTTCCAGATTTGAGAAACAATATCAGCAATGGATAGTCTAGCCTTAAACGTCCTCATTGTTTGCACTCCTCCAGTTCAGTCTGTTGAGCATCCCTGCTTGCTCTGATCACTGGCCATGGCTTAATTGGCCAAGGTGTGAAACTCTTCCATGAAATCTCTCTAATTGTTTTTTTCCAATTTTATGCACAAGGTAAAATTTGACCACGTAAGCTTTTGGACATCTATGCAAATATTTCTTTATATGGCTTGATGTCATATTTGATAATGTTCCTGTGAACCACCTTGTGGTGGTTTCTAACATGAAAGGTAATAAATACAAGTTGGTGTTGATATTTTGATCTTAGTATTAGTGTCAGCCCCAATTCTGGAAGCAGTACTTTAATCTAATCAAGACTGTACTAACAGCTCTCGTAGCACTGCACCTTACTTTGAGATATACCTTTTGCCTGTACTATCTCTGTAGGCAACATGCTGCTACGGTGTAATGAAATGGTTCTGAAAGGGTTAATGGTGGAGATGATATTAAGTTCCACCAAATCTGATGATGCAGAAAGCCTTTGGGTGGGGAAATCAGGATAATAGCTAAAGGCCTTGAAGGGGTCCGGTATGCCATCTATGTCTCCCAATAGTCTTAGTAGTACTGTCAAGTTCAGTGTTTTGCATCAATCCATTTAGATACATCTCACAGGGCAAGTGGAATGCAAATCCAGACTTTCCAGCCCAGATGCAGGGACACTTCCACTGTGCACCTAATTGCTATCTTGCAAAAACATCTTGTTAAGACAAGAGCCTCTTTTCGTTACAATTCTCTAGAGGCTATTCCCTTACACTTGTGAACCAAATAAGCCCTTAGACCCAGTCAGGGCAAAAATAATGGCAACAACATCCTTTGATCTGCCCGATACCACAAACAGATGTTGGTTGTTTTTTTCTAAGATTGGAGATGAGATGACCCCTGACCCATTAAGCCCATAGCATATGGGAGAAGCTTCACAACTAGAAAAGTAAGATTGCAAACATTTTCAGCAATTTTTACAAGCATGATCTTGTCTCTTACCTGTTACGTTGACTGCGTTAGCCAGCGACATAAACTGGGCAGATTCCCCAGCACTATAAATCTCACAAAAAGCACTTTCACAAACAAGTAATGACAACATACAGAAGAATTTATGACTGTGTACTTTGCCTAAAAGTACATGTTAGCTCATTGTCTGTTGCTGCTTCATCCTGTCTTGTTTCCTGGGCAGTTTTTGTCAGTGGGAGTTTGCCATTGCTTTATAATCTCTGGCCAGGGGAAGGATACCAGTCCGATGTTTACTTCAATCAGAGCAGGAATCGAACCTGTCCTATTTAGATATTATTCTGAATGACTGAATAGCCATCTAGCCCACTAAAACCCCATTCAGAAGAAAATGTCTTCTATTTCTGCAAAGAAAAATTCTAAGCGAATTGCAATTATTGAAACTAAAGACAAGTCCATACAACTAAAGCATCTAAAACTAAGCTATGCTTAAGATAAACACGTATGATCTGCTCAGCGTTCACATTATCCATTGTGCAGATCTGACCACAGCACCAGCTGCATAATGGGAAATCAGAAGAGATCAATTCCATAGCTTTTCTTTCATTTCACATTGACAAGCTGTGTAACATGGCTGTTTAAATATTCCATTCTGTTTTTTAAGGTATTTGGGTATTGCTTCTTCCCTCAATATCTACAAAGCAAAGATGAACTGATTTTTCATGTCCTTGCAATTTGTTGTGCACAAAGTGACTGTCCCACTTGTGTACTTTACTACCGTAATCAACTCTTTGGAGTTTCTGTGATGAAACGGCAGGTTTTACTGAAGAAGTGGCATTAATATTAATGTGATTTGCCCTTACGTGACTCTTTTCATCTCACCTCTGTTTATTCCATTTAGCATGGTGACAATGCTGCACAACATATGGAAACTATCTTCAATGTGGAGACAGGACTTTATCTTTCTAAGGTCTGTGTGACAGGCACAGTCAGGCAGTCATATTGGTCATGTTGGAGTCAAGTATGGTTTCCCTCTTGTTGGATCCCTCAATTTCTACTGCAAACACAGTCTAGCAGCTATGTCCTTTAGGACTCGACCAGTTTGATCAGTTGCAGTACTACTGATATACTCTTGGGAGTGGACATTGAAGTCCCTCATCCAGACAACATTCTACACCTCAATGCTTCCTCTAAGTGGTATTCAATATGGAGGAGCATGGGTTCATCAGTTGATTGGTGGAGTGGTACATGATAGTCAGTAGGGGTTTCCTTGCCCATATTTTACCTGATGTCTTCAGATGTTATGGGGTTCAGAATCAACTTAGATGAATCCCAATGCAACTCTGTCCCGACTGTAAAATACTGTGGTCACATCTGCTGGTGCTGGTGTTGCCTGGGACATAGTGTGAAAATTATGATTCTGTGAGTATGTCAGGTGTGACTAGTGTGACAGACGCCTCTCGAAATTTTAATATTAACCCTCAAATATTGGCGAGTAGAGCTTTTCAGGCATGACGGATTGAGTTTGCTTTTGTTTATTCTGGTATCTAAGTCAATGAAGATAGACGGTCCAGTTTCATTCCATATATTAGGGATTTTTAAAAATTAATGCAAGAATTCAAAGCGGGTGTGGATCTGGAATCCTTCCCCAAAGGGTGTTGGTGAACCTTATATATTTTTACATAGATGGATACATGGTCATCATTAGATATTGTATTTATATTCCACCATCTGCCGTAGTCAGATTCAAATCAGGACACCAGAACACTACGTGAGTTTTGGATAGTAGAACTATGCCATCACGTCTCGCTGAAAGTTGGTCTAAGTGTGAGCTGATAGCACAACAATGAGGTAAAGCAGATATCTAGAACCTGATCTAGACACAAATCATTTCAATGATTATGAAGATTGGAAGGAAGAGTAAATTGGATTTGGTGATATCCATGCTGAATTGGGTACAGAAATGAAATAAAGGGAATAGACAAAAGACTGGATTAAAAGAGAGAAAAGAGACAGTAAGTAAAAAGGAAAAATGTAAATTTAAAATTTTACAGTTCTAGAATGTCCAGCAATAATTAAAACTTGAATTTGCAACAGTTATTTTACATTGCAAAAAAGATTGACTGGCTGTTAATTAAGACCTTATATAATGACCCAGAATGAAATGCCCCCCAGCTTTACTTTTGTTGACATGCATCTCGTTGTACCTAATTCGCAACTACAGCAACGTCACTCCATATTAGAACTATGAACTAAACAAGAAGCCAAGAAGTCAACAGCGAAGCATGAGCCCATCTCAGACAACAACAACCGAATTTCTGCATTTAAGCAAGACGTTTCCTTGACTGAGGTTTACTGTAGCATTTGCACATGAACACAGCAATCGCAGATAGCCCCACCATTATTTTGACAGCCCATACAACACTATGATTGTGCATATATTTCCTGTTTATTCCTGATTTTCTTCCAGTTTTTCTTTTCAAATTCAAACCATAAAAATCAAAGTGTTCATTACTTCAGTTCCTCCCAATCGAACTATTATTTCATGATTTGAATCTGAGGTATATAATAATCCCAAGTTACTGGTACCTTTCATTGTAAAAGGAAATTCTGAATAATATTAAATATCACAGAACACAATTTGCAAGCTGCAATTTCATCTGAGAGTGTGACACATGCTTAATTGAATGATACAATGTTCGTGCAGGCAAATAATGTTGTTCTCAAATAACCTAAGGTCGACCTTATGTTAAATATATCTTTAAAAATAAATCAATGTTTTTTTATAAATCTATATGAATTGTTGCTTACAATTTTTTTTACTCATTTCAATTCATTTTTCACACTTGTAACACCTTGCTAAATACATCATCTATAGCATAGCTTACTGGATGACCACAATACTGGCATAGACCCACATGTAGTAGCTCTATGTGGCGGTTAAAGTCTCTAGATTCTTTGCCTGAAAAATGCGGTCTCCTAAATTAGTTTCTTTTGTGGGTTTGTCTTTAAAAAGATCGTAGTTACATCATTGCTGTGCTTTCAAAATACAGTTCCACAACTATCTCGTTGGCATTTTCTCTGATTCCTCTGATGAAAGAATATCTTAAATCGTGGAAAGAGTTGCACTGACTTGTTTATTATACTTCAAACATAGAAACGTTCTGGAAGCTTTAAATGTCTCAGCCATCAATTTATAGGATTTTTTTCTGCTTTAGAAGACATAGCTGTTCTAAAAATAAACTCTTACAATTGCTGTTCTCACGTGTACCAGAAAAAGTCTATTATCCACTGGGAGAAAGTTACTAAGGCAAAATCCCCTTTAGCAGCTTGATCTAAAATGAATTCCTATGCATTCTTTTTACCTCAGATTTCACTTCACCTTCTAAAGGAGGTGTTTTATACTGGGCCAAAGCATCCTGTTCCTTTTGCAAATGCCACAAATGAGTTTGGTATTTATTACACCCGATTGGTTCCCGACAAGATGCAAAAATGAGGGAAAATTAATTCTGCTTCTATTTTCTCCATCCAAATTTCTGAGTGGATCCAGGGTGGCCATTGAAAGACAAATAGCACAACATTTCAATATATAAAAATGGGCAGGCAAGGCCCTCACACCATTTTCCAGCCATTGGACATGAAATGCAAGCATGAGCTTTGGGTCATCAGGTGGGTCATTTCGGAAGTTAACCGATAAATGATTTTTGGATTGCTGTTGTCACGTCTTTGAGGTGGTCCATGCTTGCAATACCTTCCAGGCTGTTTCTGTAAGGAGATGAGATAATGTCATGATTGTTAGAGGTAACATCAACAGATGTTCCTCTTTTCAAAAAGAAGCTACACCAGTCCACCTTCCAATACTTAGCTAACAGTTTTACAGGCTTTTCAATGCATATAATATTGAATGAAACAATGCAGTGCAGATTACGTTCTCTGGCTGCAGTCACCAAAATGCCACCAATGAGGTTTGTAGATGATGACACAATTACATAACAATTTAGCTTTACAGGGCCTTAATCAGATACATTGATATTCTATCTGCTGCAAGGACATGTGCAGCTACCCACACACCATGGGGCTGGCACTTGGAGGGACAGTACCTAGAATGTGGCTACACTTCCTTGCAGCTCTTTTCAATGTTGATCTACTGTGAAGGTGTTGAAACCCTCCCTTGCAAGCATTTGAGGCATTGCATCAAACTCAGCAGTTAGCAAACAAGGTCAGAAGAGTTGATCAATAGCCGTCCAGACATCCAGGTTCTTGTTATTTTGTCTAATGCTTCTAAAACTCCAGCCCTTTCAGCTGCTGCTGGATTTAGTTGCTTTTGAAAGCTTTTCAAAGCTTTGCAGATTTTCTTTCCCACATTGCAGTGACACTCCCCTTTAATTGTCTCCAACCCTTTAAAATTGCCTCGCATGCAATCCGCCTGGTTCACCATCAGCGTCCCCATGGACCTGGCTGAGCATACACCTGGTGTTGTTAATAGTTATGCAAATGAGCTCACCAGGGAATTGAATGCTGTTTGCACTTCACCTTACAGGTGGGGCTTGCATCAGTCCTCGATCTGTTTTGATCTGAAGGAGGCCTGACAATGATCCTCACCTCCTTCAGGCTGGATATTAACAAGGTCAGGTTCTGTAGACTGGAGTTTCAGGCAGGAACACCGGAGGTCTCGGCTCTCCACGACAGTGTGCATCTTTTTGCGTTGGTGGTTTCGCCATCTAGAAGTCAGCCTGATTGACAGTCAGGAAGGGAGCACTCCAGGGCGAGTCATGGGAGTAGATCTGTTCCACCCATGATTTCAATGGTACAGTCTGATCTTGGGTGCTGGGATGGGGTGTGTGTGTTTGTGTGTGGAGGGTGGACATCAATCCTGATGCAGGAATGCATTTTTGTCCAACCTAAGAGGTCAGGGGCACTGATTCCGCAGGAAAGGAGTCGGATCCTCAGGGATGTGATTATGGCTCAATTCTTGCTGGTATGGTCTGATCCTGGACCCTGGGGACCTACGTGAAGGAGAGGCCACTGGGGAAACTATTATTGTTTCTTCTGACCCCCTCCCCCAAGATGTTCTGCAAAGATGCTTAACTACCCCCTGAAGCTGAAGCTCAGCTCACTTCAGTTGTCAAAATTCCAAAACGTGCAAAACCTCAAAAGAAGTTTAAATTAAAGGCTTCCAGTCTCTTTAAAATATTTAAGCTGCGAAACAACCTGTTGGTTAACTGCGTCACCCCTGTTTTGCCTCAATTAAAAACTCTTGGATCTGTTTAAAGATAGTAATGAGATTTCCCACTATCCTTGTCAACATTGCTTGTTCAATGACTGATTAATGATATTTTTGTATATTCTGCTGGATAAGACCGTTAAGTTGTAGGATTGCATACTGATTAACATTTGTTATTGACAGTCTGACAGGTTTCGCTGTGAACACTCCGTCTGTGCTTGTAACCATCTTCATTTCAGACAATATGTTAGTTCGAAAAACCGAAATTTAGCATCTGTGGAGAGAAAGCAGAGTTAACGTTTTGAGTCCAGTGACCCTTCTTCAGAATTAAGAGTGAAAAGACTCAAAACGTTAACTCTGATTTCTCTCCACAGATTCTGCCACACCTCCTGAATGTCTTCAGCAACTTCTGTTTTTCAGATTTCCAGCATACAGAGTTCTTTGTTTTATTATAGTTAGTCCTGTACACAGTAAGAGTTTTGTGATCTTTACAAACCCAAAGAACAGTGAAGAAGGTAAAGACGTTTGATGCAAGTGTCATTTTATGTGTTAATCCAGACCTGATATTTTGATCCGCTCAAAGGCCTGTCTAGAGCACGATTTGAACCCTACACCTTCTCAGTGAGAGTGCTGCTACCAAAAGCTCACTCTACTTGAATGGTAATAACAATGATCTTATTGTGTGAAACTGACTACTGTTTTGAACTACATAAAGTCAACGACGATAGTGATGTGGAGAGGTGGAAAAGATTCATTGAGGAAGTTCCAGAGCTTGCAGCCTAGGCAGCTAAAGGTATGGCTGCCAAACGTGAAACAATAAAGATTGGCATTCAAAAAAGGCTAGAATTAGGAGAGTGCAGAAACCTCAGAGGGCTGCAGATCTGGAAGGTATTATAGAGTGTATGAGGAGCAATGCCATGGAGGGAATTGCAAACAACTTTTTAAGTCAAAGGTGCTCCCAACAAGGAGCCAGTGTAGCCCAGCTTGCATAGGACTGATGGATAAGAATTTGGTGTTAGTGAGGAAATGAGAAGCAGAATTTGGATAAGTACTTGTTTATAAAGGGGAGAAATTAGGAAAGCAACCAAGAGAGCATTGACATAGTTAAGCCTAGATGTAACAGATAAATGAGCAGCAGATGAGCTGATGTACAGCAGTCAGATGACCAAAGAAGCAAGTAACAGACAGAGTTCTATTATGCTTTCTCTCTCAATAAATGTATGTTCTAGAAGCTCTCCATCAAGTATTGTTGATTTGATTTAACAGATTTCAGCATTTTCATATTCCATTTATTAAAGAACCTTGGATAGAATTGGTTCTACATGGTAATGGTATAATTAATGCAGAATCACTCTCAGTTAGGATAAAATGGAAATTCTTACCTGAAAGAAGTTGCTACAAAATTCAATGACATCATTCTAGCCACAAACTTTCCCAAAGTCTGCAGAAAATTCACAGAGACCAGCAATGGTGAAAATGAACAGCCTGAATAAATGCAATTGCTATTGGCAGCAGTCATTTAATTAATTCTTAGAGAGAAACTAAAGCCAAATAAGGAGTTTTCAAACTTCTGTCAAACCGACACTGGGTCACTTATGTTATATAGTTGGCTATAACAATAACCCTAGGATATTAGATGGCCTTAGGCAACAATACTGAGACATTGAATAGCAGTCAATGTTGACTTATAGCACCATTCACAGGTTAAAATTAACAGCATTTTAAAGACCTTACTTTATTAGTAGTTTCATAACTTTACCCTTTGTATTCACAGTAACATTCCTCTTTTCAAAAAACAATGCTTATGATTTTATAATCTAACCTGGTGATATTTGTTTTTAAGCTGAGCAGTGTTTCATGGCATGTGACAATGTTTCAGTGATTTTACATTTATCCACACATGGGCTACATTTTTAAGTGCACATTTTTGGCATGCAAAACAAAACTATATGCCAGTAAATGGTCACAAGCTGGAACACGTCTGTTTAAATATAGTCAAAGAGGAAGATAACAGCTGTAGTTCTGCTATAACTGCCTTTAGGAAAAATTCTTTAAATCAAGTTTAAAAAAGCTAATTATCCAGGTGCACTGTACAAGACGTATAGCCCATGCCAATCTCTATTACAAAACTTAATGGAAGATCCATGCATTATAAAAGGATTTGGTGTAATTGAATGAGTGTTAGAAAATAGAGTTGAAACTTTATTGCTGGAACAGCACAGCAGGTCAGGCAGCATCCAGGGAACAGGAGATTCGACGTTTCGGGCACAGGCCCTTCCTCAGGAATGAGCAGAGAGTTTGTAGATTAATGGAGAAAGTGAAGTCACATGGTGTGCAGGGTGTTCTAGCTAGGTGTAATATCTTGCAGACTATACACGTCTCTTACCTCTTACTGATGTCACGCCTGATTGTCTGTGTAATATCTTGCAGACAATACATGTCTACTACCTCTTCCAGATGTCACTCCTGATAGTCTGTGAAATGTCTTGCAGCAGTTACACATCTATTACCTCTTCCAGATGTCACTCCTCATGGATTGTGTAATATCTTGCAGACTATACACATCTATTACCTCTTCCAGATGTCATAGAACATAGAACATAGAAGAATACAGCGCAGTACAGGCCCTTGGGCCCTCGATGTTGCGCCGATCCAAGCCCACCTAAACTACACTAACCCACTATCCTCCATATATCCTTGGTGCTGGGGTCTGTTTGGAGGTGGCGGAAGTGACGGCGGATGATGCGCTGTACATGGAGATTGGTGGGGTGGTAGGTGAGGACCAGTGGGGTTCTGTCCTGGTGGCGGTTGGAGGGGCGGGGCTCAAGGGCGGAGGAGCGGGAAGTGGAGGAGATGCGGTGGAGGGCACCGTCGACCACGTCGGGGGGGACATTGCGGTCCTTGAAGAAGGAGGCCATCTGTGTTGTACGTATTTTGAACTGGTCCTCCTGGGAGCAGATGCGGCGGAGACGAAGGAATTGGGAGAATGGGATGGCGTTTTTACAGGGGGCAGGATGGGAGGAGGTGTAGTCTAGGTAGCTGTGGGAGTCGGTTGGTTTGTAGTAGATGTCCGTGTTGATTCGGTCGCCTGAGATAGAAACGGAAAGGTCTAGGAAGGGGAGGGAGGAGTCCGAGACTGTCCAGGTGAATTTGAGGTCGGGGTGGAAGGTGTTAGTGTAGTGGATGAGCTGTTCAACCTCCTCGTGGGAGCACGAGGTAGCGCCGATACAGTCATCAATGTAGCGGAGGAAAAGATGGGGGGTGGGGCCAGTGTAGTTGCGGAAGATGGATTGTTCCACATACCCTACAAAGAGGCAGGCATAGCTGCGGCCTATGCGGGTGCCCATGGCTACTCCTTTTGTTTGGAGAAAGTGGGAGGATTGGAAAGGAAAGTTGTTCAGGGTGAGGACCAGTTCGGTCAGTCGAAGGAGGGTGTCGGTGGAAGGGTACTGGGTGGTACGGCGGGAAAGGCAGAAGCGGAGTGCTTTGAGTCCTTCGTGATGGGGGATGGAGGTGTACAGGGACTGGATGTCCATGGTGAAGATGAGGCGTTGGGGACCGGGGAAGCGGAAGTCCTGGAGGAGGTGGAGGGCGTGGGTGGTGTCACGAACGTAGGTGGGGAGTTCTTGGACTAATGGGGACAGGACCGTGTCGAGGTATGCCGAGATGTGTTCGGTTGGGCAGGAGCAGGCTGAGACGATGGGTCGTGCGGGGGAGTCAGGTTTGTGGATTTTGGGCAGGAGGTAGAAGCGGGCGGTGCGGGGTTGTGGGACTATGAGGTTGGAGGCGGTGGATGGGAGGTCCCCTGAGGTGATGAGGTTATGGATGGTCTGGGAGATGATGGTTTGGTGGTGGGGGATGGGGTCATGGTCAAAGGGATGGTAGGAGGAGGTATCTGCGAGCTGGCGTTTGTCCTCAGCGGTGTAAAGGTCAGTGCGCCAGACTACTACTGCGCCTCCCTTGTCAGCTGGTTTGATGGTGAGGTTGGGGTTGGAACGGAGGGAGTGGAGGGCTGCGCGTTCCGAGGGTGAGAGGTTGGAGTGGGTGGGAGGGGTGGGGGAGTTCAGGTAGCGGTTAATATCGCGGCGGCAGTTTGCTATGAACCCATTCCATTTAAAGCACCAAGGACAAGATGTTCCCTCCAGGGCTTCAAACACTGGTAAAGACTGGTTCCTGCCCAAAAATGCCCCTCACAGGGTGTCAAATTAAGGATGATCAGCAGGGGGTGGGGATGGCCCTGAAAATTGGTCAACCAATCAAAGACTTCTTTTAAAAAAGCAACTGGCTGCAGGAGAGAATTAATAAAGAGGGAAGTCAGAAGGAGGCTTAAACTAAAAAGGATCTTATAGGCAAGCCACCTCGTGGCAAAGGATGATGGAGGAATGGAGGGAAGGAGGTTCTCCACAGGCAGCAACTCCTGAAGTAGGGAGGGCTGCTTGCAGCTTGCCTGGAGATCACTGCCCTGCCTCCTCCCCCTTCCATTCCACCAGGGTACTCATAATTCCAACAACCACTAGGAGCTCATGGTCATGAGCACCAATAAAACTGAAACCATTCTTTCAGATTTCTCTGCAACTTTTCTCCCTTCCTGTGCTTACTAATGATGTGGAAGAGCTGGTGTTGGACTGGGTTAAAAAACACACAACACCAGATTATACGTATAAATAACTTGGTAAAAGTGAGAACTGCAGATGCTGGAGATCAGAGTTGAGAGTGTGGTGCTGGAAAAGCACAGCCAGTCAGGCAGCTTTCGAGGAGCAGGAGAATCAATGATTGTGGGCCAACGGGACTAAGATAAAAATGGGAGGGGGATGGAGCTGGGGGCGGGGAAAGTAGCTGAGTGTGTGATAGGTAGATGAAGATGGGTATGAAGGTGATAGGTCGGAGAGGAGGGTGGAGCGGATAGGTGTGCAGGAAGATGGACAGTTAAGAGAGGTCAGATAGGTCGGTGCTGAGTTGGAAGTTGGATCTGGAATAAGGCGGGGAAATGAGGAAATTGATGAAATCCACATTGATCCCATATAGTTGCAGGGTGCCAAGGCGGAACATGAGGCATTCTTCCTACAGGTGGCAGGTGGTAAGGGTTTGGCGATGGAGGAGGCCCAGGACCTGCATGTCTTTGGGGGAGTAGGAGGGAGAGTTAAAGTGTTTGGCCATGGGGCGGTGGAGTTGCTTCGTGTGTGTGTCCCAGAGATGTTCTCTGAAGCGTTCTCCAAGTAGGCATCCTGTCTCCCCATTGTAGAGGACACCACATCAGGAACAACTGATACAGTAAATGACATGTGTGGAAGTGCAAGTAAATCTCTGACGGATGTGGAAGGATCCTTTGGGGCCTTGGATGGAGGTGAGAGGGGAGGTGTGGACACAGGTTTTGCAATTTTTGCGGAGACAGGGGAAGGTGCCGGGAGAGGAAGGTGGGTTGGTGGGGGTCGTGGACCTGAAAAGAGAGTCATGGAGGGAATGGTCTTTACAGAATGTAGATAGAGGTGGGGTGGGAAATATATCACTGGCAGTGGGGTCTGTTTATTGGTGTTGGAAATGGCGGAGGATGATGCGGTGTATCCGGAGGTTAGAACATAGAACATGACAGGCCCTTTGGCCCTCGATGTTGCGCTGACCTGTGGAACCAATCTGAGGCCCATCTAACCTTCACTATTCCATTCTTGTCCATATGTTTATCAGGTGACCACTTAAATGCCCTTAAAGTTGGAGAGTCTACTGCTGTTGCAGGCAGTGCGTTTCACACCCCTACTACTCTCTGAGTAAAGAAACTACCTCTGACATCTGTCCTATATCCATCAATCCTCAATTTAAAGCTATGTCCCTTTGTGCTAGCCATCACCATCCAAGGAAAAAAACTCTCACTGTCCAACCTATCTAACCCTCTGATTATCTTATATCTCTCAATTAAGTTATCTCTCAACCTTCTCTCTAATGAAAACAGCCTCAAGTCTCTCAACCTTTCCTCATAAGACCTTCCCTCCAAACCAGGCAACACCTTAGTAAATCTCCTCTGAACCCTTTCCAAAGCTTCCACATCCTTCCTATAATTCAATGACCAGAACTGTACACAATACTCCAAATGTGGCCTCGCCACAGTTTTGTACAGCTGCAGCATGATCTCATGGTTCCAAAACTCAATCCCTCTACCAATAAAAGCTAACACACCGTATGCCTTCTCAACACCCCTAACAACTTGGTTGGCAACTTTCAGAGATCTATGAACCTGGAAGCAGATGTGGCAGATATATAGCTGAAAATGTGTTGCTGGAAAAGCGCAGCAGGTCAGGCAGCATCCAGGGAACAGGAGAATCGACGTTTCGGGCATAAGCCCTTCTTCAGGAATGAGGAAAGTTTGTCCAGCAGGCTAAGATAAAAGATAGGGAGGAGGGACTTGGGGGAGGGGCATCGGAAATGTGATAGGTGGAAAGAGGTCAAGGTGAGGGTGATAGGTCAGACTGGGGTGGGGGCGGAGAGGTCGGGAAGAAGATTGCAGGTTAGGAAGGCGGTGCTGAATTCGATGGATTTGACTGAGACAAGGTGGGGGGAGGGGAAATGAGGAAACTGGTGAAATCCGAGTTCATCCCTTGTGGTTGGAGGGTTCCTAGGCAGAAGATGAGGCGCTCTTCCTCCAACCGTCGTTTTGTTGTGGTCTGGCGATGGAGGAGTCCAAAGACCTGCATATCCTTGGTGGAGTGGGAGGGGGAATTGAAATGTTGAGCCACAGGGTGGTTGGGTTGGTTGGTCCGGGTGTCCCAGAGGTGTTCTCTGAAACGCTCCGTAAGTAGCCGGCCTGTCTCCCCAATATAGAGGAGGCCGGCCTGTCTCCCCAATATAGAGGAGGCCGGCCTGTCTCCCCAATATAGAGGATATAACTTGGTGTTGTTGATCTTTAACTTTGTGCTTACTAAGCCAGTCCTACTTCAAGCTAGCCCCTGCTTGAACTCTGATGTTGAATTTCACCTTATCCTTAAGAACCATCTCCTGCACCCTTTCACCTGATGCACACTAAACTCCAATTCACTTTCTGGACCATGCTAGCTGAGATTGTTCCTCCAGTACGATCCCTAGTCTCTTATTAAAATGGCTGTTACCATGATTTAGAAATCTCACCCTTGAACTTTCAGTCCTTGCAATATCTGGCCTCATCATTAACTTCATTTTCTTCTGCAGACACCTTCAATGATTTGGAACCTTCCAAATCAAAACCTACCATAATTGCACATTGCCCTCTTTGAATCACTTTAATCAGGTTTCTGTTCCATTATAGTACCAAACATTCCTAATTGAGAAAGTGGCTTACTTTTCTTTCTCAGCCTCCATGACCTTGTTATAATTTTCAACATGGTTGACTACAAAATCCTCCTTCAAGACCTCTCCTCTGTTTTCCTGTTTAGTCAGACTTCCTTCACTTGACTGAATTCTTACCCATCCAGTCAAAGCCACAATACCTCTCTTTTTCATCCTTAGTCTCATGCTGCTCCTCAGAAACACAAGGTAAATACATTGGTTTTGAATCTAGCAATACTTTGATCTCAAAGTTATCGCCTCATTTACAAATGTTCCTATCTATCTCTGCAACCTCTACCAGTGCTACAACTCATCAGAATTGCTGAACTTCTCCGATTCTGGTCTTTTTTATGCCCCTATGTTAATCTCTTCGCTGCTGGTTGCTGCACCTTATGTCCTAATCTCACCAATATCTTACAAAAACCTCTTTATCTCTTTCCTCATTTACAGCACTACTTAAAACATACCTTTTTGACAAAGCATTTGATCTGTACTAATTCTCTTTATATGTATCAGTAGGTGGAGGTGGGTACTGCAGATGCTGGAGATTAGAGTCAAGATTAGAGTGTTGCGGGAAAAGCACAGCAGGTCAGGCAGCATCCGAGGAGCAGGAAAATTGACATTTCGGGCATTCCAGATGAGGGGCCTTTGCCCGAAACATCGATTCTCCTGCTCCTTGGATGCTGTGCTTTTCCAGCACCACTCTAATCTTGATTTATATGCATCAATGTCAAGGATTGTTTCACAGCTCTTATGAAGAGTCATCTAGACTCGAAATATTAGCTTTCTTTCTTTCCATGGGTGCTGCCAGACCCCCTGTGATCTCTAACATATTTTTGTTTTCAGTACAGATTCCAGCATCTATAGTAATTTGCTCCTATTTTCCTTGACTCTAACAAGAAACAAGGCACTGATTTGAAAAGCATCAAGAATCGTATTAATGATAGCCATCAGTCTATTTAACCAGTTAAATTCCAACCATAGCTCAACCTGCATGTATATCAGAATCAAATCATGGCTCTAATGATCTGAGTCTTGCTTTCTGCATTGAAATAAATCAGGTAAATCCTTTAGAGAGAGTAAGTGCGCACCCTACATCATGGAGATGCACAGATGAAGGGGGCCAGTCACTTCATTTATCTACGGAAACATCCAACATCTCTTATCATTGTGCCAAAGTGTCTTGACAGACTTTGACTTTTTGTTTTTCTATCGCACTACCAAGAAAACTATCCTGAGTAATAATCACCTTCTTTTAGAAAAAAATACTTTATGATAACAATCCTGAACTTGTCCTTTGTTAGCAAAGAGATCTCGGTGTGCATGTATATAGATCTCTGAAAGTTGCCACCCAGGTTGATAGGGTTGTTAAGAAGGCATATGGTGTGTTAGCTTTTATTGGTAGAGGGATTGAGTTTCGGAGCCACCAGGTCAGGCTGCAGCTGTACAAAACTCTGGTGCGTCCGCACTTGAAGTGTTGTGTATAGTTCGGGTCACTGCGTTATAGGAAGGATGTGGAAGGTTTGGAAATAGTTCAGAGGAAATGTACTTGGATGTTGCCTGCTATGGAGTGAAGGTCTTATGAGGAAACATTGAGGGACTTGAGGCTGTTTTCGCGATAGAGAAGGTTGAGAGGCGACTTAATTGAGACATAAAAGATAGTCAGAGGGTTAGATAGGGTGGACAGTGAGAGACATTTTCTTGGATGGTGATGGCTAGCACAAGTGGACATAGCTTTATATTGAGAGGTGATAGATATAAGACAGATGTCAGAGGTAGTTTCTTTACTCAGATAGTAGTCGAGCATGGAAAGCAATGCCTGCAACACTAGTAGATTCGCCAACTTTAAGAGCATTAAAATGGTCATTTAATTAACATATGGATGAAAATAGAATAGTGTAGGATAGATGGGCTTCTTTTGGTTTCACAGGTTGGCGCAACATCAATGGCTGAAGGGTCTGTACTGCGCTGTAATGTTCTATGCTTGTATCCACAATTCCTTTGTCCGACTCACACGATTTGATTTGAAGCAATGCTTGGCTTCAAACCTTTTTATTCTGCATTGTTTCTTCATAACTTTTAACTCCAAATTTGAGGGTACTCATTTTTTTGAAGCCAGGGCTTTTCTCCTTACAGCAAAGAACGTTATGAGGATTTATGATAGACTTGTTTGAAATTATGGTTCCTGATGAAGGGCTTATGCCCGAAATGTTGATTCTCCTACTCCTCAGATGCTGCCTGACCTGCTGTGCTTTTCCAGCACCACACTGTCAACTCTGATCTCCAACAAACTGCAGTCCTTACCTTCTCCTTGTTTGAAATTATGAATGGTTCTGAAAGAATAAATAAAGTTAAATTATTTCTAGTGGCAGAAAAATCAGTAACCAGAAGACAAAAATTTAAGACGCTTGACAAAAGATTCAGAGATGGCAATGATCTGGAATATATAGGCTGAAAAGGTGTTGGAAACAGATTCAGTAATGACATTCAAAAACAATGAAATACATTTTTGAAAGGGAAAAAAAAATGGGAAAAAGTGAGGGTGTGGAGTTAATTGAATACTCTACCGAACAGCTGACACAGGCAAAAGGTGCCAAAGGACCCTCTTCTGTGCTCTATCGTTCAATTGTTTTATCATTCTAAGATCTGTCTCCATTCCTACCTTGCAAGATTGGTTTGCAAGTTCTTATCTGTTATTCATACACAATAATTTTACACCGTGACAGGTTCTTTTCCAGGTTTTTGATATTTCTCTTGCTTCTCAGCAGCCAGAATTGAATGCAATATTAAAGTTGCAGCCTGACCAAAGCATTATACAATGTCAAGATGACTGCCCCACACATTTGTTTTACTGATTTGCCAATATAGGTCAGTTTACCATTTTCTTCATCGACTGATGTGTCCTAATGACTGATTGAACTTAGAACGCCTCCTATAACTTATATAGCCTTTTCACTATCTGAATGGATGAAATTCTTGAAGCATGTCTGTCACTTATTCTTCAGTCAGAAACTGATACTATACCTTCATAGAATTTTTAGTTTAAAGAATATTAAGCCTAATGAATTTTCACAGTTTCCAGCTGATCAAAATAAAATTGTTCTACAATGAGATTTATACTAACGACCAGGGCCTTTACCGCACTTGTAATATAATCAGTTCTTATTTGATTGACTAGGTTTGTGCATTAATTGTTGTACCATAACTTTGATAGGGAGATCTGTTTTGGTTCCATTTGGTCCAGGTGGTGTTTGTGAAAGTTTGTTTTGAAGATTAGGTTGTTTTTGTAAGTTGTCTGCTCGTTTTTTTTCCCCTGTTTTGTTGACATTCCAAAATGCTTAAGGGCATTTGGGGCAAGAAAATTGCTGTGGTTACAGCTGTGTGCTTGCTAATGGTGAGAGTGAGCAGGGAGCTGTTTTCCCTTTCTCTTTAATTTGTCAATGCCTTCCAAGAAAATTGAGCTGATTTTTTTTCCCATGGGGAGTAAGGTCCTCCATCACAGGTTTGCAGGTGGGAGGGTCTGTACAATTTCCAGATGGTCTTCTTGCCACCCTCACACCAGCCTCCAACCTACCCACACTTTTGTGTGAGGCAGGTAAGGCCTAGAGCCAATCATTAGCCATTCAAGGGTTACTTCCTACCTGACCTCAATTAAGAGGCTGAGTTCAGGGCAGGAGAAAATCTCAGCAGTTCACTCTGCTCGAGGCTCAGACTGGAAAGTGGCCTTGGGATCTCCCGAATGGATTTTCTATCCACATCAAGTGCCCCCCCCAACATCCCCCCCTCCTGACTTCCAAGGTCTGCATTGCAGGCATACCCTCGTCATTAAGACTTCAACATGCCTCTCCGCAGTCCCCTCTCTGCCATGGGACATAAGAGTGATAGGCATGCAGAATGACAGGCCTGTAGAGAGACTGACACACTTACATGTACTCAGTCTTGGCACCTGGGACATGGAATCTCAAAACTGCTTTTAATCCCAATCCTGGTCACTGCTTTCCATGGCATTGCCAGCAATTCTTCGCCAAAATCTTACACCTGTACATTTAAATAATACAAGCAGTCTTACTTTATCTACCTAATTTAAATTATTCATAACATCCACCTAAATCATCTTTTCTCCAAGGAGAACAAGCACAGCTTCTTCTAGCCTTGTAGCTAACATCTCTCATCCCTTGAACTATTTTGATAAATCTTCCTTTAACCTCACCAGCACGCATCCTTCCAGAATGATCAGAGAAGTTGGATAGAGAGGGAATGTTGAAACCTGTGGGTGAGTCTAGAACCAAGAAAAACTGTCTTAAAATTAAGGGTCACTTTGAGGACAGAAATGAAGGGGTTTTTTTCTGTGAGGGTTGTGGAACTTTGAAGTTCTGCCTTAGAAGATTTCATAGTATCATTGAATATCTTTAAGGCAAAGGTAGATAGATTCTTGTTAGGCAAGAGAATCAAATATCATCAGGGATAGTGGAATTTGGAGCACAAACGGACCAACCATGGCCTTATCTAATGATGGAACAGACTTGAGGGGCTGAATAGTCTATTTCGACTCCAAATTATATGTTTGTATGTTTATAAATGCGGTGGCTAGATGTGGATACCAAACATAATTGTGGTGTACCAGACCATTATGACGGTTCTGCATAACTTCCCTGTTTTTGTTCCTTACACTCATCTCCCCTCCCCCCATCTCATTCCAGATCCAATGTGGCACATCTTCTTAAACTGTCTTCATTCCCACCTATCCGCTCCACCCTCCGCTCTAATCTATCACCATCATCCCTCACCTGCATCAACCTACCACCTTCGAAGCTACCTTCCCCCAATCCCCCCATTTATCTCTCAGCCCCCTCGCCCCCCCCCATCATTTCTGATGAAGCGCTTATGCCCGAATCATCGATTTTCCTGCTCCTCAGATGCTGCCTGACTTGCTGTCCTTTTCCAGCACCACACTTTTTGACTCTGATCTCTAGCATCTGCAGTCCTCACTTCTTTCTCTTTACGAAACCAAGGGTTCCACATGCTTCACTATTAACTCCCTCAATATGTTCTGCTGACTTCACAAAAGTCTATCTGAGTCCTTCTGTCCCTCTCAACTTTTGTACTCTTTAGAAATATGCCATTAAATCAATATTGACCCCGCCGATCCTTTTCACCCAAAATAAATGCCCTCACACTTCTCTGTATTAAATTTCATCTGCCCCCGCATCCCCATAATCCTGACCTATATCCTATCACAGTCAATTAATATAATCCTTGTTCCTTGCCATTCCTCCAAGTTTGATGGCTTCAGCAAATTTTGAAATTTTACTTTGTATTTCAATAAGCAATTAATTAACTTATGTGTATTTTAAAGGTGTATATCAGGAAACAAAACTTCAAAAACTAAAGTGATATTGTCAGTAGTAACATCTTTTCCAGTATTCTATAGCCACAATACAGCTACTGACCCTATGAAGAGTGTTCTTTTACATTTATTTTCCAGCTGAATACGTGATTCATGCTTATAAGACAAAATCAATCCCACCTGTCATTCACACACTCTGGTTACATTATCAATTGGATCCACTACTGCAAGTCACGAGGATTATTTTAGCAATAAATCTGTTCCCTCAACCTCTACCTGCAAGGATGCCAAGAATACCAATATTGTGTGAATAGAAAGTCACAATCCATTTCAACGTGGACAAAAGTCACTCTTGCTTCTCAATTACTGAATCAGTATTCTGGAAGTCCATACCTAGCCCCATGAAGGAAGCATCATGACCACAAAGACAGCAGCAGTTAGGATTTATAATGATGTAGACAAGGACAAGTAATGCAAGCTTCTCTGCAATGCTGTAATCCTCCATGATCTCTGCATTCCTTACAGACTGACTTTTTGTATATACTCACTTCCATGACCCCATCCTTGGTGGCCATACCTTCAGTCTTTGAGGCCTTGTTCTCTGCAATTCTCTCTGCAAATATTTCCACTTCTCTGTCATTGTTTAACATATTTCTTCAAGTCCACCTTAGATATTTATCAACGTTTTGGCCACCTTAGCTAATGTTTCCTTTGTTGGGTCAATGCTAATTATGGTCAGATTTCCACTCGTGTAAAACATCTTGGTATGCTGACATTGCTAAAGACACTATGTCAATACAGGTGGTTATTTTGCTGCATCCACATTCCCTGAACAAATAATTAGAATATAATTGAACTGAACTTCAAGCACCTCTTTAAACCAAATGAATCTTTTGAAAACTAAGAATAAAATGCCTTGATTTCATTCTTAAACTTATTCTTAAACTGTTTGATCAATACAAAAAAATTATCCATATGACATAAATAAAATGCGGGAGACTGGTAAGAATTCTGTAACTTGCAGAATTGCAGAGGTGCATTCCACATTCATACTACGCTTTTGGTAAAGATAACTTTGCTGTTAGGTTTATTAGTGACTGAATTATATTTTTGTCTTTTTGTCTTGGATTGCTCCATAAGTGAAAGCCCTATCTTTTACCTTCAGCCTATCAAATCCTTTATCATCTTAACAACCTTTATCAGATCACCATTCAGCAGTCTCTTATCTAAAGAAAAGAGCCCTGTATGTTTGCCTCTCTTGTGAAGTAAATTATCTTTGTTCAGTTACCACATTTGTCAATCTTTTTAAAAATGTATCAATATCTCTATATCCTTCCTATAATATAGACTCAAGAACTGTGCAGTGTTTGAAATTCGGTGATATGTATGCCTAGATTTTGTGTCCATACTGTTTACTAAGCAATGATAAATAGACTTAAAGCGAACTCTCTACATAAAGCACATCAGTCAATGACAAACTTGTGTTTCATTTTGCAGTCAAATCTAGTCAAAGACAATTGTTTCCATGTTCTCAAATTTCCAAATTTTAGCAGAATTAATATCAAGCAAGGTACCCAACAGGACACAAATAAAACATTACTTTCCTAATGTAGTTAATGCACTCTTGAGCCAACAAGAAACAAGTTAACCGTGATAATTTTACATTTATACTGGCTGTCGCTACCACAAACGGGTGTTCAATGTTCATAGTGCGAGAGGTAGGGGATATTAATTCCTCTCAAAGTGATTTCAACCTGATTTTGGGCAAGTTGTCTCGAAGATTCTTGGGTAGGGCAAGGAATGAGGAAGAGGTGAGAGACAAACAAATGATGTGGGAAGACAATCTGAGAGAAAAGACAGGCTGTGCTGCTCTCCTTTTGTTTCTCAGGTCAGGTTTTAAGACCATGTGGATACTCAGCCCAATGGTAGACCTGAAACAGAAAGTACATAACTTACAGTGAGAAAACGACAGAATCTTGAAGATAATATTTCACCTGCATAACCTTATTAAATGGAACAGCTTTCTACAGAAATTGACCTAGAATAGAATTTGACAAACTGAAATGTTGCTTTTGTCATCCATCACAGAGTCATAGAGGTGTACAGCATGGAAACATACCCTTCGGTCCAACTCATCCATGCCCACCAGATATCCTAACCTAATCTAGTCCCATTTGCCAGCACTTGGCCGATACCCCTCTATTCATATACCATCCAGATGCCTCTTACATGCTGTAATCATACCATTTCCTCTGGCAGCTCATTCCATACACTCACTATCCTCTGTGTGAAAAACTTGCCCCTTAGGTCTCTTTTATATCTTTCCCCTCTCGCCCTAAAACTATGCCCTCTAGTTCTGGACACCCCACCCCAGGGAAAATACTTTGTCTATTTATCCAATCCATATCCCTCATAATTTTATGAACCTTTATAAGATCACCCCTCAGCCTCCAACACTCCAGGGAAAACTGCCCCAACCTATTCAGCCTCTCCTGGTAGCTCAAATCCTTCAACCCTGGCAACATCCTTGTAAATCTTTTCAAGTTTCACAACATTCTACCAATAGGAAGGAGACCAGAATTGCATGCAATATTCCAAAAGTGGCCGAACCAATATCCTGTAAAGCCGCAATATGATCTCCCAACTCCTATACTCAATGCTCTGACCAATTAAGGAAAGCATACAAAATGCCTCCTTTTCTATCCTATCTACCTGTGACTCCACTTTCGAGGAACCATGAACCTGCACTCCAAGGTCTCTGTTCAGCAACACTCCCCAGGACCTTACCATTAAGTGTATAAGTCCTGCTAAGATTTGCTTTACCAAAATGCAGCACCTTGCATTTATCTAAATTAAACTCCATCTGCCACTCCTCGGCCCATTAGCCCATCTGATCAAGATCCCTTTGAGCTCTGAGCTAACCTTCTTTGCTGTCCACTATATCTCCAGTTGTGATGTCATCGACAAACTTACTAATTTACCTTCTATGTTAACATCCAAAACATTTATATAAATGATGAAAAGCAATGGACTCAGCATCGATCCTTGTGGCACACCACTGGTCACAGGCCTCCAGTCTGAAAAGCAACTCTCACTGAGCCAGTTCTGTATCCAAATGACTCATTCTCCCTGTATTCCATGAGATCTAACCTTGCTAATCAGTCTTCCATGAGGAACTTTGTTGAATGCCTTACTGAAGTCCATACAGATCACACCTACCACTCTGCCCTCATCAATCCTCATTGTTACTTCTTCAAAGAACTCAATCAAATTTGTGAGACATGATTTCCAATGCACAAAGCCATGCTGACTATCTCTAATCAGTCCTTGCCTTTCCAAATACATGAATAGCGCTGAAAATGTGTTGCTGGAAAAGCGCAGCAGGTCAGGCAGCATCCAGGGAACAGGAGAATCGATGTTTCGGGCATAAGCCCTTCTTCAGGAATGAGGAAAGTTTGT
>NC_057742.1:28258311-28262028 GCF_004010195.1 Chiloscyllium plagiosum
ACTGCTGCGCTTTTCCAGCAACACATTTTCAGCTCTGATCTCCAGCATCTGCAGACCTCACTTTCTCCTCAAATACATGAATACCCTGTCCTTCAGAATTCCCTCCAACAACTTCCCCACCAATGATGTCAGGCTCACCGGTCTATAGTTCCCTGGCTTTTCCTTGCCACCTTTCTTAAATAGTGGCACTATATTAGCCAACCTCCAGTCTTCTGACACCTCACCTGTGACTTTCAATGATACAAATATCTCAGCAAGGGGCCCAGGAATCACTTCCCTAGCTTCCCACAGAGTTCTTGGGTACACCTGATTAGGTCCTGGGGATTTATTCACTTTAGTGGGTTTCAAGACACCTAGCACTTCCTCCTCTGTAATATGGACATTTTTCAAGACGTCACCATCTATTTCTCCACATTCTATATCTTCCATGTCCTTCTCCGCAGTAAACACTAGTGCAAAATACTCATTTAGCATCTCCCCCATCTCCTGTGATTCCACACATAGGCTGCCTTGCTGATCTTTGAGGGGTCATATTCTCTCCCTAGTTATCCTTTTGTCCTTAAAATATTTTTAAACTCCCTTTGGATTCTCCTTAACCCTATTTGCCAAAGCTATTTCATGTCTCCTTTCTTCCCTCCTGATTTCCCTCTTAAGTATTCTCTTTATACTCTTCTCAGGATTCACTCGATCTCTGCTGTCAATACATGACATATGCTTACTTCTTTTTCTTAATCAAAACCTCAATTTCTGTAGTCAACCAGCATTCCCTACACCTAACAGCCTTGCCTTTCAGCTTAACAAGAACATATTGTCTCTGGACTCTCATTATCTCATTTTTGAAGACTTCCCATTTTCCAGCCATCCCTTTACCTGCGAAGATCTGCCCCCAATCAGCTTTTGAAACTTCTTGCCTAATACTTTCAAAATTAGACTTCCTCCGATTTAGAACTCTAACTTTTAGATCTGGTCTATCCTTTTCCATCACTATGTCAAAACTAATAGAATTATGGTTGCTGGCCCCAAAGTGCTCCCCCACTGACACCTTAGTCACTTGCCCTGCCTTATTTCCCAAGGGGAGGTCATGTTTTGCACCTTCCCTAGTAGGTACATCCACATACTGAATCAGAAAATTGTCTTGTATACACTTAAGAAATTCCTCTCCATCTAAACCTTTCACACTATGGCAGTCCAGTCTATGTTTGGAAAGTTAAAGTCCCACACCATAACCATCCTATTATTCTTACAGATTAACAGAAATCTCCCTACAAATTTGTTTCTCAATTTCCCTCTGTCTATTAGGGGATCTGTAATGCAATCCCAATGAGATGATCAATCCTTTCTTATTTCTCAGTTCCACCCAAATAACTTCCCTGGATGTATTCCCAGGAATGACCTCCCTAAGTACAGCAGTAATGCTATCCCGTATCAAAAACTACACTCCCCCTCCTCTCTTACGTCCATGGCCAGTGGGGAAAACACCTACAAGAACGAGTATCCGAGGCTGAAAACCCATGGAAACTCCGTTTCACTGCTGCCCATCCTACAATGCGTGGTATATGTATAGCTTATTTATAACGCTATGTAAGCATGATTGCGAGGTCAGCCTACATATGAGTAATGTGAAAATCACTATATCACAGGATACATCTTTGCTTTCTACTGTTAAAGATCCGTTCAAAGGTAAGATACTCGTGCGAGGTAAAACTTTTTTTGTGACTTATTAAAGTTTACATTGGGGGATACATACGTCAAGTTCGGTGTAATGCAGTAGTTCCAATTCCATGCTTCAAGAGCGAACTGCAAGAGATTTATTGGTCAGGCTTGCAAGTAACCGATGTGCAGATAATCAGGGCAAGTCTATGGCACTGATTATTAAGCAAGGTTTCCCGGAGTGTGTGCTTTGAAAAAGTAAAACCGTGTTGTTAAAAATGCATGTGCCCCTGGATGTCAAAATGCCTACTTGTTTTAAATCCCAAATTTTAAATTCGATGTGCCTATGCTGTAACACGTCATCTTCTACAGCGGGGTGTTGCTTCTACAGACTGGAAACTTGTAAATAAAGGTGCAAGGGACGGTTCCTAAAGTACACAATAGATGTGCTAAAGCGATTACTGTTAACGACACGGCTGTTTTGTTTACTGTTTGAAGTTCTTAACCAGAGTGTTCATCTAAAAGTGATTTTATATTGATGCTTTGAGTCAAAAATAAACAAATGCGTTTTTAGTTTAGATTTTATCGTTGCCCCTTTTGAACAGATTGTAAATTGAATTGTGTGGTACGAAGTCGTACAATTATTTTTAAAGTAAGGCGACATGCTTTCAAAATGGATAACAATTTCACTAGTACCTCTACTAGCATAGGGGCACTAAATGTAAGGAGCTGGCTGGCTGTTTAAGTAAATCGAAACGTTCAAATTGAACAAACTGGGATGATTGCCAGATAACTGTGGGAAAAACAGAGACGTTCAGTTTAAATGTTCTGTATTAAGTTACAATGGACTCAAATAGAGACCAATGCCTTTATTATTTCGACAATGACACATAACTTGCTGCAATTTACTGTTAAGTACTTGCAGCGCTGAGCCGCGAGTTTAAAAATACAGTATGAGCACACTTGGAATACAGTTTCTCTGAAAATCGGAGGGCGTGTTGGCAAATATCTTGTCTCCGTGGATTTTGAACCCAATTGGACTCATTTGACGCAATTACAGCGTGTAACAAGAGCTCGCACAGCAAAGCCACATTGTGCCTGTCACAGAGAAAGAACCGAAGTGTTAGGAAAGGGGAATGGGTACTTGCAGCAGTTTTATAAAGTTGCTAACTCAGGTTTTGGATGGCAGTACTAAATGCATGCGGAAGCGGGGACACTGAGAACGTAGCTGTCAGTGGAATTCAATGTACTCTGCACTGGGGAGACACACACACACACAGAGATCAGGTGTGCGAGTGCACACATCGGTGTGTAGCCAGACCCGGGGACAGTGATTGACAACTTGACAGCTCGGGTGTGAGGCGGGCTACTGCGCAGGCGCAGAGCGGCGGTCTCTTTAAATGCCGGTTATGGAGTCTCGTAATTCCCGGAGCCGGATATCTGTAATGTCATGGGTGCGTTCATCCTCCTTCCCTCCCCGCTCCGCCGCCGCCGAATTCCGAGTCGAATCGAGGTGCGTGGCAGGGAGTTTGCTCTTGGGGAGGTTGTGCGTGTGTTGAGGGGAGATTTTTTTTCTCTCTCTGGGAAGGGACGGATCGCGAGCCGGCCCCGCGGCGGTGCCACTATTGGGCAAAGGTGCGCGGGGAGGCAGCCAGTGCGCAGGCGCACGGCGGCCGCCGCCGCTGCTGGTCAATGGAGAGCTCATTATTTGGCAACGACCCCATTCCCCTCCACCCCCTACCTTCAGTCACTGGGACAGGCCACGTCGGCCCGGCCTCTCCCCCGCGCGCGCGGGGGGGACACGGGGAAAGATCATTCTGGAAGGAAAGTGTTAAACCGTACCACTAATTCCACCCCCCCCCCCCCACCGCATACGTTCAACCTTTCTCTTCCCACCTCTTTTTTTTTCAACAGTGCAAACACTTCCAGTTTATTATGAATCATTATTTATTATTATTCCGGTGAGAAGGATCCAAGGGGAGGCCAGTGCCTGAGGAAGTGTCTGTGTGGCTGCTGCGGGCCCGGCGGGTGAGTGACTGACCTGACTGAAGGGGGTGAGCCCCTGTC
>NC_057742.1:28262162-28267334 GCF_004010195.1 Chiloscyllium plagiosum
CTCATGACACCTGCGGGCGGGTACCCTCCAACTCCACCCACCCACCCAGAGCGGGTTTGGGGTGGGGGGAGAGAAGGGGGTAAACCGACAAGGGGACACAGCCCCCCCCCCTCAACCCCCCTCTCGTTTTTTTTTGGGGGGGGAATAGTGCTGGATGGGAGGGAGAGGGCAGGGAATTTACACACACACACACACACACACTACCCCGTGGGGGTGAGGGCAGACACCACAACAAACGTTCTGTCCCCTTCCCGATGAGGGGGGGGAGGAGGGAGTGATATAAAGACGGATCCATGAGGTGAGATAATGGGGACAGACGCCCCCCTCCTCCCCTGAGGTGAGGGTGGATACGGGGACAGACGCCCCCCTCCTCCCCTGAGGTGAGGGTGGATACGGGGACAGACGCCCCCCTCCTCCCCTGAGGTGAGGGTGGATACGGGGACAGACGCCCCCCTCCTCCCCTGAGGTGAGGGTGGATACGGGGACAGACGCCCCCCTCCTCCCCTGAGGTGAGGGTGGATACGGGGACAGACGCCCCCCCCCCCTTTTATTTTTGAAGGAGGGGATATGGGGCGGATGGTGGTGAGTAGGCACCCCCACCCCCAAAAAGATGGTGTCCGACCCATTCGCCCACTGTGGCGGTATCTGTTACCCATCCCCAGAGCCCCTCCATCCCTACCCCAAATCCTCCTAAACACCCACCCCCAGAAGTTCGGACACCCCTCAATCAGTGGCTGACCAGATGGAAAGGGGATACAACTGGTGTCAGGGCAGACAACTCCCCCACACCTAGAATCCTGCGATCGGAGAGAAGGGGCAGAACGCCTGTGTGCAGCCACCCCGATTGTGAGTGTGGGGAGAGGGGAGGAACACTACAGGGGTGCTTAATGAGAGGGGCGTCCCAAAGTGGAGCAAGAGATTGGATGGATGAGCAGACAGCCCCAGAACGGGGCAGATGAAAAATTTAGGAGGATTTGGGGTAGGGATGGAGGGGCTCTGGGGATGGGTAACAGACACCGCCACAGTGGGCGAATGGGTCAGACACCATCACCGAACTATCCAGCTGGTAATGCTCCACGATCACTTCCTCGAACATTCACTAAACCCCACTTCGTGTTCCATGTCAATTTCATTTGACTTCCTTAGGTACTTGATAACTGGACATTCAAATATCTCTTTTATAATCGTATATCTTATACATGAAGTGATTAAATCCTTCTTCAGGAGCACAATAAATATGAACGCCATAAATTTTATCGTGTTCTTTCCCCGCTGCACAGTTCCACATCAGATGTGGCAGTTTTCCAGAGGGGAAAGCGAGGCTTAGCGAATCATTTCGTGTCGTTTTGGTCTAAATATTAAAAAAATGTATTGATGTCAAAAGCTTTGCGGCTTTCCAAGTCTTGATTTGCAAAGTATACTGGGCAATAGCATTTTACTTTCATTCCTAGTTAACGCCCCTGTGCAAATGTCGAGTATATGTTAACACTGTGCTGACTGCAGTACTGTTGAGCAGCCTCATTCACCACCATTACCCCTAAATTTCAGAAGTGTAACTTGTATTTGACATTATGCATCTTTTTATTTTGTTCTACATTGGTGGAATTAATTTTGTGAATTGGTTTAATATAAGCCAAGTTTGAAAGCTGCATGCACGTAGCAGGTTAAAGGAATGCAAGTGGGCGGATTTTTGTGGTCCGTGTACATTCGTCAATTTATATTTATTTCATGAGCTGTGATTTGAAATGTTGTTTAACTCAAGTGATAGTATAGAATAAACGGGGAGAATGTATGTTTACCTACTGAAAATATATAAACTCATTTGATAGTGAAATTAACCCGTTGTTTTCATAACGGGAGGACACTGATCATTTATCACTTCCAATCGTGATATTCACAAGTATAGAACTATACTTTTTTCTGATCTAGCCATTCGTCTTGCATTGATTGTTGCTACAACTCGGACGGCTGTAAAATATTGTACCTTCTTGGCCTTGCGTTACTGCTGTTTAAATCGTGCGTTGTTTATCTGCTGTAGTTGTTGATTTAAAACAATTCAGTGTTACATCTCTGTGGCAGGTTCAGGGGCCAAGTGTATTCGCTCAGTCCATTACAGTGTTCGTCATGCATCATTTTGGAGATTAACCTCAGGCCTTCATATGGTTCTGTTCTTAGTGACCTATACTTTTTTGAAGAAAAACACAAGCAAAAATAAAGTATCTGTACACTGGGTACTGAATACGTTTTGGTCAGCCAGATTGTTTCAACTGCATTAAAACAAGAGTGCAGGTCTGGTGGTATCGTTGCAAGAGAAACAGAGTTAATGTTTTGAGTCCAGTTTGTATTGAGTTCTGAAGAGTTTTACTGGTCTCAAGTTAATTCTGTTTCTCCCTCCTCAGATGCTGGCAGAACTGCTGAATTCCAGAATTTTCCATTTTTATTTCAGATTTCCAGCCTCCACAGTATTTTGCTTTTTAGTTTCAACTGCATACTTGGACAGTAGTTTGATATTCTATTGATTGTACTCTTAAAAATATTAATTGCAGTTGAAAATGCAGGTGAAACATTTTAAGTCACTTTATTGATGGTAAGTTTACGTATTTGAATTTGCTTTGTTTTTAGCAGTTATTTTCGCTTTCAATTTTAAATGAAATGACCACAGACAACTATGACTTTTGGGCAATTCTGACTAAATCTTTGTCACCAGAGGAAAATATCTGTACAGTTCAGGAGAAAGTATTGTAACCCTTGCACTGATGTATATCAGTCCAATACTATTAATGTTCTTGACTATGTTGGCAATAATTCAAATAATATTTCTATTGTTCATTTTAAATGTAAATGTAACGTCAATGGGAGTATTAATGGGCCGTATTTAGTATTATTGAGTGGTTATTCTTCTAAAGATGGATTAACATGCACCATTTGAAATGTCTACAATCTGTCGTTGCAGAAGAAATGAATTTAAAAAGTCACTGAAAGCATCTTTTGATTTTAAAAGATTTTCTTTTTTAAAAGAAATTTTGCTGGCATTCAGGCTTGAGGCAGAGTTCATTGTCTAGTTTCAATTTTTAAAGGAATGAGTTGCAGACTTTTTTTATTTAAAAAAATGAGAGCATTGGTGATGCAGGTGCCAGCAAAATGTTTACTCAGTTTTCTTAAATCTCTGATTTGGTGTCCTGGTTAGTTTTGGTATTCCGCTGCTGCTTACCATAGTGGGATTGTTTAAATTAATGTCAGTGGAGCAGAGATGTTTTTGACATTTCCCACTTATATCAAAGAAGTCGTAGTGCAGAGAAAGATTTTCTTATCTGACTCCTCACCTTAAGTTTTTACCCATTTTGAAAAAGGAATGGTGAAATATTCTCCATAATAAAATCAAGAAGTGAATCACTTATATAATTTTAGATTAGGCCTGGTATTTATGAACTTTAAATATGAGAAGGTTTGGAAATATCTGCATACTAGTGACAGAAACAAACAATGCAGACAGGCTCCTTTGGCCAGGTGATTTAAACACATTTCCAAAGTTGGCAACAAAGAAAAGCCAATAATTCAGATTTTAATTCTACTCACTGAGCTGGCAGCACGGTGGCACAGTGGTTAGCACTGCTGCCTCACAGCACCAGAGACCTGGGTTCAATTCCTGCCTCAGACTGTGTGGAGTTTGCACATTCTCCCCGTGTCTGCGTGGGTTTCCTCTGGGTGCTCCGGTTTCCTCCCACAGTCCAAAGATGTGCAGGTCAGGTGAATTGGCCATGCTAAATTGCCTGTAGTGTTAGGTGCAGGGGTATATGTAGGGGAATGGGTCTGGGTGGGTGCGCTTTGGCGGGTCGCTGTGGACTTGTTGGGCCGAAGGGCCTGTTTCCACACTGTAAGTAATCTAATCTAATCTAATTTGTTCTCAGACATTTTGTCATCATGCTAGGTAACATTATCAGTGAGTGTCCGTTGAAGCGCTGGTGTTGTCCTGATTTCTATTTGTGTGCCTTGGTATGTTAAGTTGGATGATATCATTTCCGGTCCTTTTTCTCAGAGGTTGGTAAATGGAGTCCAAATCAATGTAATTGTTGATGGAGTTGTGGTTTGAATACCAGGCCTCTAGGAATTCCCGTGCTGGTCTTTGTTTAGCCTGTCCTAGGATGGATGTATTGTCGCAGTCGAAGTGGTGTCCTCCTTCGTCTGTGTATCGATACTAGTGATAGTTGGTTATGTCTTTTGGTGGCTAGTTGGTGCTCGTGTATCCTGTTGGCTTGTTTCCTGCCTGCCTGCCCAATGTAATGTTTGTGGCAGCCCTTGCAGGGTATTTTGTATATGACATTTATTTTGCTGGTTGTTGATACAGGGTCCATTTTAGGTTCATCAGTAGCTTTTTTTTTAAGTAGGTTTGCGGGCTGCCATACCAAGAGGTCGGAGTAGTCTGGTCATTAGCTCAGATATGTCTTTGATGTATGATTGTGTGGCTAGAGTCTCTGGGTGTGTTGTGCCTTCTTGTTTAGGTTTGTTGTTTTTAGGATTGGCAGACTGCTTATAGAGTACCCATTGTTCTTGAATACATTGTATAGGTATTTTTCTTCTGCTGTTTGTAGTTCCTGGGTGCTACAATGTGTTGTAGCTCATTTAAATTATGTCCTGATGCAGCTCCATTCGTGGGTGTTGGGATGATTGCTCCTATAATTTAGTATCTAGTCTGTGTGTGTTGCTTTCTTGTAGATGCTGGTCTGCAGTTCTCCTGAAGGAGAACGATGAAACCTGATGGATCCAACACACTGTTTCTACGGATTACCTTAGGTATACAAATCCAGGGCCCCTCAGACCCATAGTCTCTCTTCCCAACACGCCAACATACAGACTAGCAAAGGAACGTCATTGTAAGCTGAAATACCTAGTAGAAGACTCGCCACTCCATCCAGTCCACCCAAGAATTGCTTAACATCAGTGAAGACACCAAGATAGATGATGATAAAGTCATAGTCTCCTTCGACGTAACGGCCCTATTCGCATCAGTCTGGCCAAAGAAACATGGACCTCACTACTAGTCAAACCAAAGACACACACACCAGACAGCACCATCTCCATCAGCAAGGACAGCATCCTCAAATTAGTAGACCTGTGCCTTGTTACCCACTTCATCTTCAACGACAAGACCTACAAACAAATCAATGGGACACC
>NC_057742.1:28269882-28320481 GCF_004010195.1 Chiloscyllium plagiosum
TTCCTAACCTGCAATCTTCTTCCTGACCTCTCCGCCCCCACCCCCACTCCGGCCTATCACCCTCATCTTAACCTCCTTCCACCTATCGCATTTCCAATGCCCCTCCTCCTACCTTTTATCCTCGCCTGCTTGGCATATTTTCCTCATTGCTGAAGAAGGGCTCATAGAGGGTTGTGCATGTGTCGAATGGGCTGCCAGAGGAAGTAGTGGAGGCTAGTACAATTATAACATTTAAAAGGCATCTGGATGGGTATATGAATAGGAAGGGTTTGGAGGGGATATGGGTTGGGTGCCAATAGGTGGGACTAGATTTGGTTGGGATATCTCGTCAGCATGGAAGAGTTGGACTGAAGGGTCTGTTTCCGTGCTGTACATCTCTGACGTGGGACAATACGTCCGTCCTAGGACAGGCTAAGCAAAGGCAAGCAGGAGAATTCCTAGAGGCCTGGCATTCAAACCAGAACTCCATCAATAAATGCACTGAGTTGGACCACATTTATCAGCCTCTCAGAAAAAGAACATGAAGTGATCTCACCCACCACAACAGACCATGACAAACAAATAGAAAGTGGGACATAACGCCAGCGCGTCAATGGAGGCTCACTGATGATACCTAGCATGTTGACAAAATGTCAGAATCAATCTACCAGCTCAGCGAGCAAACTTATAACTGGAACCACAATCTGAGCTACAAATCTTCTAAAATCTTAGAGCATTTTTCTTTGTGTTAAAGATGCTGCACAAATGCAAGTTGTCAATAAAGTATGCATTCATATAATGTCATATAAATTGTTCTCATTTTACAATTCTTACAGAAACCATAACTTAATGAAAATATTAATTTTTAATGAAAGGAATTATGCAAAGTTTCAAATTAAGACTTTTACTCAAAAATTGGCTATTTAGTAGGTAAGTTTTATGCTCTTGAAAACCCACAATTTAACCTTTTTTAAAATGTGCTGTACATTTCTATGACTGACTGACGGACTGAAAAATCCCCTTCACGTTTGTACCTTACTTTTGGAAGCACTTACATCCTCCCAAAACCAATCCAAAGCTGTTCTCCGTTTGCTTTCTTTTCCAATCAGATAATGTCTAATCCTTCAATTGACATTTATGGTGAGAATTACCCTGGAGATCTCCTTCTAAAGTTTGGCTAATTTTCCAGTCTTGTTTAATTCCTCACAAACTTGGTTTCTTTAGTTTGAGTGCAAGGTCCCACTCACTCTCAAAGTGGTGAACAATGGAAACTAGGTATACTATCTCTCTGCCCTCTTTTTTTTTCTTCTCTCAGCTTCTTGCATACTGGCTTATTTGAGGTTCAGGGTATCTTAAAGGAAATGCTGTGAGCAGATATTATTTTGAGTTCTTCTCTCAAAGCCCTTCTGTGTGGTAAAGTGAATTAAATAGGCCTTGTATTTAATGTGTTTCTATCTTACAAATTCCCAACTCCGTTTTTTTTGGAGTTGAATAGATATTCCGAACACCTTCCAGTGAGACTTAGATAAGTTTGAGCTGTACACCGTTTAGCAACTAAGCCATGCAAGCTGCTTGTCCTAAGAATTTGGATCAGGTCACATGAATCCTTCATTACTCAAGTTTACAATAAATAAATAGTCCCAAAAATAGTGTCTTAAATTTCCTATTTGTAGCACTTGATTAAACTAGGTGATATATGTCACTTGACATTCCTAAGGATTTGAGTTGGAAAGTTAGGAATTTAAACCAAATTTGTCACTATTTCTGCTACAAGTGTCAGGGATTCTGATATAACGGGACTTCAATCTTTTATTTTCCCTCAATAGGTTAACTGAAAAGGTGTTAAATTGCCACAGTTCATCTGATTTGCAGTAAGGCAGAGTCATAGTAACTGATCAAAACTGAGTTCTGAAATGACTATTGACTTGGAGTAAAAAAAAATGCCATTTCACATTCTGTTGATTATTGACAATTATTCCTTTGGCAACCTTCGAGCATTAATTCCAGTTATTTTCCTTTGGGGTTGTCCACAGTTTCAGAACCATCGATATTGTTTCTTTGCTCTACTCAAACGTCTTAATGCCTTTTGAGTCAGTTTTTTTTTTGTGGACCTCTTCTAATTGTAGAAGTAATCAGGCATTTGTACAATAAACAAAATTAATTTAGTTTTTTTTATCTTTTAAGTACCTACCCTTTAACTCAAAAAGGGGAAAAGTGTTCACATTTGTTGAACACCGTTTCATCACGAATGGGTCTTGCAATTTGTTTGTCTGTTTCTGTTTATTTCTACTGGAATTTTTTTTGTTCTTGGGATGAGGACGTCACTGGCTAGTTCTGCATTTATTACCCATCCCTAATTGCCCAGAGGGCTGGGAAGAGTCAACCACATTGCTGAGAGTCTTGAGTCACATGTAGGCCAGATCCGGTAAGGATGGTAGTTTACTTCCCTGAAGGACAGGAGTGAACCAGGTGGTCTTTTCCAACAATCAACAATGGATTCATGGTCATCGTTAGACTCCTAATTCCAGACTTTTGTTGAATTCAAATTCCAACATCTGCCATGGCAGGATTTTAACCTGGGTCCCCAGAACGTGACCTAGGTCTCTGGATCAACAGTCCAGCAATAATACCATTAGGCTGAGGCCTCCCCCTAACATACCATTGTAGTTCTTAACCCCGTCTGTTCCAGAATGCAGATATTTAAATGCCATTTGTTTTCCTCAACTAGTTCTGACTCCTACCATTGATAAAGTTTGTAAATATCAGATTTGTTTTTGTTTAAATCAGACAGCTCTGCAGGCTTGGTCCAAGCTGAGATTAAAGTCAGCAATGAGAGGCCACGGGACAACTGCCATTTATATATCAGTGTTGGAGAAATACAGTGTGTTCCTGTCAACTGTTAATCTGTTTGTTTAGTACTAAGATACTTAAATGCAACTGTTGTTACTGACTGTTGACTAGAATCCTGGCTTTCACTGCTGATCTCTTTAAAATTTGTACATGATCCAGTGGAATGGATAAATTAGAAACTTTTTTTTTATCTGGCATCTTTTTGATGTAAAATGCTTTGGCATATCTGCAGGTGTAAGAAACAGAATTGATGACCACGCAGCAAGGTGAGATGAGTAATAGTTTAGTCAAAGTTATACTCTCCAACAATATTGTCCCTGCTTATCAGTTGTAGGAGAGAACAGTGGAGAGATGGAAGGCTTAAGGAAAAAATTTCAAAGTAGTAAGCCCAAGTGGTTGCAGTGAGAACTGATGGTGAGGTGAAAAATGTATTTACATACAAACAAACTGGTTTCTGAATATGGAGAACATGATTGGACTATAGCACCAAACAGAGTAAGGATGAAAGAAAAGGGTTGAAATAATGGAGAAGAATTAAACTCATGAACATGATTTTTAAATAAAGGATTATAGGCTTTCTGCCTCTTGCTTAAGAAACAATTTGGTTTGAGGATGCATGAGCAAAAGCTGATGTGGTACAAGATGAGCTGCAGACTTTTGGATTAACTCCAGTACGGTGGATGGAAAATTGGCCAGTGGAACGTTAGAACGTAGTCAGACCTGAGTGTTACAAAGGCTTGGCTACAACATCCATCTGCAGTAGAATGAAGTAGTGAGGTCCAAGTCAATTATGTTGTGAAGGTGAAAGTAGGTTATCTGCAAAGTTTGAAGGATATAAGGCTGATACACAAATCAATCGGAAGAAATTGGGGGACACCTTTTTTTTTTTTTTCCCCCCCAAAAAAAACTTTGGCTGCATGACTTTGCGTCTACTCTTCTGCCTTCTGCACCAATTGTCCCCGCCAATTCTCTGCCATTCAATGAGGTTATGGCTAACCTGAACTTCACATTCTCACTGACCCCCAAGAATCTTTCATATCCTTGCTTAGTAAGAATTTATCTGCCTCTGACTTAAAAATATTCAAAGACTCTGCTTTTTGTAGAAGGGATTTCCAAAACCTCAAACCTCAGAATAAATTTTTCAACTTTGTTTTAAATGATAACACCTTCTACAAGGAAATATCCTCTCCATGTGCACCATGTCGTGGCATTTCAGGATCTTAAACACTTCAATTAAGTTGCATCTTTCTAATCTAAACTCCAGAAACAAGCCTGGTTTACCCAACCTATCCTCATAAGAGCCCCTGTCAATTCTTGGTATTAGTCTGGTAAATCTTCTCTGACTTGGTTCCAACTCACTTGCATCGTTCCTTAAATAAGGAAACCAATACTGACCATAGCACTTCAAATGTGGTCTCACCAATGTCCTGTATAACTGAAGCATAACATCTCTACATTACATTACTTGCAAAGGGAATTGAATGTCATTATTAAAACTCTACTAACTTTCCTAAATGAACAATTTCAGATTTTTCCCCATTATACTCCATTTGCCAAGTCTTTGCCCATAACCCTGACATTTTTATAGATTAAAAAAAACTGTCTAAATCAGTTTATAGAATTATAATGAAAAATATTAATCAACTAGAAATGATGACTTTAGTTCATTAATTAGTCATTTTGGGTCACAACAGCTTCAGCACAAAACTGCTGAACAAATCAATTAAGTTACATTTTTGTGTTTGTTCTAGTTTTATATATAAATGTGGCAGTTTGTGCAGTATAAACACTACTTTAATATTGTTCTGCTTTTATCTGTTCCTCCTTGTTGGAACAAAAGTAGATGGTCCTACCAGCATGAGCTGGTTTTTAGAATCTGATTCAAAATATCTTCAGTGACTTAGCCTCCACTACTGTTTGGGGAAGAAAATTCCTCTTCTCACTGTCACTCTTGCTCCCACCCCCCTAAAATGAGAACCCTACCTGTGTTTCAAAAATGTCAGCCCTTCTTCTAAGCTCCAATGACTTTAGGCCCAACTTGTTGACCTTTTCTCATGAGGCAACAAAGATGTCCAAGGAGTTCGCCTAGTAATCCATTTCTGAATTATTTCCAGTGCTTGTGTGCAGCTCCCCAACAAAAGAGTCATATTGTGTGCTGTCCTCTAGGAGTGGTCTCACGAATACCTTATACAATTATAGCAAAGTTTCACTACATCAGTACTTCGTGCTTTCAGTGAAGGCTCAAATTCCATTTGCCTTTCTAATGTCTTGCTGTATGCATGCTAATTCTGTGATTCACATACAAGGCCAGCTCAATTTGAGTTTGAGAATGAAAGTAATCCAGCTCTGACTAAAGTGGTGACTGAACAGGGAATTTAGGCCAGTATTAAGGTACTGAATCAAAGTTGATCACTCTGGCCTTTCAAACTGAAATTATTGCGCACAGGTTGGATATTGGACCAGCAGCATAATGGCTGTTATAAGAGCTGGCTCATTAATCTCATTTGGCTTGATGAACCAAAAGTTTTTAAATATTGGAATAAATGGAAGATCAAAAGGGAAGAAAAGGAGCATGCTGTCCCCTTCTGCCTAGAGTCATTTCTTCAGCTTCAGCACTCTGCTAACTCTGCAATGCAATAACTTCTCTCAACAAACACACTTAAAAAAAAAATTGAAACCAGCAAACCACCTTAAACTTTAGTCATCTCCATGACAATGCAGCATGCTTTGAGCAGTTACTAATCTGACTTCTAGTTTTAAGAATGTCTTCTTTACAATTTTCCTTTTGATCTGATAATGGATTTTACAGCTTTTCATACTTCACTGAATTAGTTTAACTTGGCTTTAACTCCAAAATGACTTTCTGGGCTGTCATTATTGCATGCAGTGTACACACCATATCTCCAGCTGAGCCCACCTGCTGTTGTTGATCCTACCTTTCTAACTGTTAACTCTTGAAGCAATATGACCCTCACCTGTTATTTTTAATTGACTTCCATATGCTTCCATTGCACTTATCACATCACATTTTCTACAGTTAAACTTTAATCCCTGCAGCCCCAATGTTACACTCTACCTAGATCTTCTCTTAGCATTGTTATGAGAATTAGTGAGAGGGACTGTTGGGTGTCATGAATGTGTAGTACGTGTGGAAGCTAACTTTATCTATGGATAATGTTGTAAAGTGGGAATGTGTAGATGACGAAGAGGGGCTGACTCTGGTCTTTAGGCGATTCCATAACTCTCTTTGCAGGGGTGGAAATGAACACCATCAGTGGTCTGACTCACAAGGAGAACCGTTCCATTGGATTGAACAGTGATAGTGGATGGCTTGTTGATTGTCTAAGTCTACAGAGAGAGACTGGATAATGCAGGACAACAACTGTTGCAATTGCTGCATTTGTTTAGAGTAGCTTATGAGTCATTGAAAACCGTTGGAGTAATTAAGATTTAAGGGAGAATCGGGCATGAATCTTGGAAGAGGCATGTTTAAGGATGCATGACAGCAGGAATTAGGGCTAAAATTTGGAGGGGGTTTAATTTTGTATTGGGGAGCAATGCAATAACTAATGGTACTGAAAACATGGAGCAGCAAATCTTGGCATATAAAAGTTCTTCAACATATATTTGTATGCAGATTATCTTGCATTCCTCAATTGATAAAATGTAATTTTATAGGTTGTGAAATCGATACTAAAGAGGCATTTATAGTACACTGTTTGCATATTAGATATTTCAGCTTTACATTAGCGACATAAAGTAGTTAAATGTTATGAGATTTAAGTTACTCTATTCCTTTTTTAATACCTGTATTTAAAGGAACACAGAGCTGAAGTAGACCATTCGGCTCCTCAAGCTTGTACAATCATCCAAACCAGATCATGGCTGATCTGTGGCCGAATTCCATAAGCTTGCTTTGGACCCATATCCCTTGATACTCTTGCTTAATAAAAGCAATTTTTATCTCCAAGTTAAATATAACAATTGAATTAGCATTGACCGCTGTTTGAGGAAGAGTGTTCTAAACCTCCACTGCTCTGTGTAGAAGTGTTTTCTAACATCTCTCCTTTTTAATTTAATAAAGGGAAATGAGTAATTGTAATGCAAATATTTTGTCTGCTGAGATGAGTAACACATTAAATACAGAATTATGTCTGATCATCAGGATATGGTTTGAGGTTACAGAAATTCAGTTCAGAAGAAAGAAGCATACATTACACTAACTAAATTGGCTATGTCTTTTAACAAAGATGAACATCTTAAGGTAGTTCACAGATATGTAATCAGAAAAAATTGATACAGAATCAAAGAAGGAGCTATGATTAGGGGTGACTTAGGTCAAATAGGTTTTAATGAGGAAAAGGTTTAAGGATGAAATTCCAGAGCTTAGAAGTTTAGTTGGCTGAAGGCATGGCTACTGACGATTGGATTAAAGGATTGGAGAATGTACGATAGCATTGTAAGACTGGAGGGGATTAGCAAAAGGAAAAGGGGAGGCTATGGAGGGATTTTAATACAATTATTAAAATTGTAAATTGGAGACACTGTGGACTAGCAGCCAACATATTAGTAGACGCAGGGATTGGTGAGTTGGGTTTGTACTTTAGCCTAGGAGCAGCAAAATCTTGAAGCTGAAGTTTAGAGATTGCAAACTGAGGTCATTCAGGAGAGTAAAGTCTGGAAATGATATTTAGTATAGATGAGGGTTTCAACAGCAAATGGATTGAGGTAGGGAAAGGCTTGCCATTTCAGGGATGATTTGGAGATACCAGTGTTGGACTGGGGTGTACAAAGTTTAAAAATCACAACACCAGGTTATAGTCCAACAAGTTTAATTGGAAGCACTAGCTTTCAGAGCGCTGATCCTTCATCAGGTGGTTGTGACCCGTGATGAAGGTGCAGTGCTCCTAAAGCTAGTTCTTCCATTTCGGGGAGGGTTGATTAAAAGGCAAGATGTTGCCATCCATGAATAAAACTTTTTAATGTCCTAAAGTCATGGATTACAATGATTTCAATGTGAGTGAACATGGTGGAAGAAGATGTGGTGATGGCAGCAGTGTGATCTGGGATAAGCTGCTGGGGGGCAACAATGGATGAATGAGCAGAATGTTAAGCAGTTTGGTGAGATTACCCACAGCAGCTGAGAGTTGAGAGGGAGATGGAATTGTTGAAGTTAATGGTTATAAGGAAACAAACTTGTATGGGGGCTTTTGGAGAATGTTGAGAAGTACATTTGAGTAACTGTGGGATTTGAGCTCAGTAAAGTGACAGATGGATATGAAAGCAGAGGAAATTGAAGAGTTGAAATATGGATTGCAGGGTGAAGTACTTCTGAGGAAAAATAAAATCTAATGTGACTGAGTTACATGAAGGTGGGGGGGGGGGGAGAAGGAAAGTTGATTTATTGGGCTCTGGTCTGAAGTGACAATGTAGACATCAATGGATATATAGTATTTAAATTCCATGGCACGCTCAATTTTTCTCTTGCCCATATCATAGAATTGTACAGCATGGAAACAGACACTTCGGTCCAAACAGTCCATGCTGAACATAATCCCAAACTAAACTAGTCCTGCCTGGTCCTGGCCCATATCCCTTCAAACCTTTTCTTATTCATGTACTTATTCTAAATGTCTTTTAAACATTTTATCTCTGGCACATCCACCACTTCCTCAGGTGGTGAGAAATTCATTCCACACATGAACCATCCTCTGTATAAAATAAAATTGCCCCTTGTCTTTTTTAAAATCCCTCTCCTCTCACCTTTAAAAATATGCCCTCTAGTCTTGAAAACTGAATCAAATTTATGACACTATTTTCCTTGCAAAAAAAACTATGCTGACTATCCCTTATCAATTTTTCTCCCTCTAACTCTCTATAAATCCTATCTTTTAGAATCACCACCTACAATTTGCCCACAGCTGAAGTCTATGGTTCCCCAATTTCTCCTTGCAATCCTTCTTAAAAGTACATTAGCCTCCCTCCAGTCATCAGGCACCTCACCTGTAGTTATAGATGATGCAAATATTACCTTATTGTAAATGTCGGATATGGAGGAGAGAATGTTCATTAGTTTAAAGCTAAAGTCAGAGTTAGTGATTATAATGAAGTTTACTTGTCAACACCAGCTTGGAGCATTTGAGTCCAGTTTCAAATTTCAAATTTTAGAGGCAGTGTAAAAGGTAATTGTATAAGAAGTCAGGCTACCAGAGATAGTTCAATATAAAATAAGGTAATTAGAGTGTGATCTTTGGTGATTTCATAATATATACAACTGACCCAATACTAGAGTAGAAGAGGGAGAAGCAGCTGGAGCAAAATCCAAGGAATGAGAGCAATAAAGCCCAGGAAGACCATGATGGATAAAGTCACATATCTGAAGCAACTTAAGTGAAGGGTCCAGGAGTTCTGAAACAAGTGAATTTGCCAGTAATTGGAAGCAAGTAGAGGAGAAGAAAAGAAAGGTAGTTGGGAGCATGATCTAAAGCAGGGAATGACCAGCTGGAGCAGGTTAGGTTTAGATCAGCATAGTATAAATGTCACACTATATTCGCTAAAAGCTAAGGACACAAATAGGAACAAGGATTCAGATGGCCCATGTCACTGCTTTCTGCAGAGATTACAATCATGGAGGTCAGTAAGATCCTGAGGCCAACAGCGGTCCAGGCAAAAATAGATTTGTCAAAAGCAGCAAAGTAAGCAGAGGAACCATAGGTGTAATGAAATGCGGTCAGAAAATCAGTTTGTATAATGTTGCTGGTAAAATCTTAGTTGTAAGCTAAAATCCTTCCCAAAAATTAACACCAGTTTTTTTTTTTAAAAAAGGCAAGAAGCAGCAGTGTAGAATCCTGAAGCAAGAATAAAAATGGTATTTCATAATATCTAAATTTTGTCTTCTATGTTTCTATTCCCAAAATACTAAAGAAAATGTTGAGGTACTTGGGTTTGCTCAAAAAATTCTGTAAAATTGTTATTTCAAGCAATAAATTTTATGATTAGAAAAATTGATATACTGCAACATTGAACATGAAGGAATCCAAAAATCTTTGTCAAGTTTGAGCCATGTTTGAAGTATTGAATTGTGTGACTTTAAAACAAATTTGATTCCATTCCAACATTTGATAGGGCATGAATTGCTGAATTATAGATCATAAATGTGTCTCTATCCTACATCCCTACCTAATAACTGGTAACTTAGCAGAGTTTGCATTCCACTTTTCCCACTAGATGTGAAGCCTAGTGGTGCGCCATTGTTTGAACTTCCTGGTTAAGCATTTGCCACTTGTGTATATAATTGAGGCAGATCCTTTTTAAAGAAGAAAATAATCCAAGTCTAGGTGTATAATATGTATTATACAAGAATTGCTCTTGTTTTGTACTACAGTTCCTGTACTAACCATGAACAGCTCTTGTAGAGAAGGTCTTTAAACAGTTATTTTGTAGGTTAACTAATTGAATGTGTAATCAGATTCTAAACAAGAATGTGATAACTGTGTTACAGGGAAAAATGTTCTTTAACAGCTGTAATAAATACTACTTCTGGTATTTTACTGTTCATGTGATTTTTACTTCCATATCAAAATGAGTATTTTGACCTCTTATCCATTTCAAAGTTGATTATTTTAGCAATTCTACAAGAGATTCTCTCAAATTATGTTAATATCTTTAGTCTCAACTTCAATTCAAGTGTATATACAATGTATTAAAGTGAAGCAGTTAACCAGGCTCTTTATGAAAGGCCATCTTGCAAATAAGACCATTATCTATCGCAGACAAAATGTTATACCTCATTAATCAAAAATAATCTACTCTTTCTAACATCTGACCAAGGTAATTTGCTGATTTACAATGGAAGGCTACCCTCTTCCTATCATGTGATGCAGAGATAATGCAAAACTGTGCTGTTGTATTATTATTATTAAAGGAAAATTGGAAGATAGAAATTCCTGCAAAACAGAAGAAAATAGTCCTAGCATAACAAAGTTTTATTTGTATCCAAATTGTGGTAATTGAGAAAAACTGCTAACTTAATCAAGTGTTGCTATTGTGAATTAATAAATTATTGAAGTCCGATGGACAGTGTGAATTTGTATCAAACTCCTAACCACTTCTTATTTTAAGAGGAAATGATGTTATTGGACCAGTAAGTAGGGAGATCCTGCATGTTTATGGCAAATAACTGGCTTGTGTAATGTTGTCATTTATGAGGATTACTTGTCTAGTCTTCTCTCATTTTAAATGCATAACCATTTCATCCAGCCCAATTTTCATCAAGATGTATTGGTACTGAGCATATGTTGCAAACTTGCCAGCTGCGTAGAGATGGATATAATTGGCCATGCTGAATTCATGATTGAGAAATTTGGGTTTGTGGCTCATGGACCGGCATTAGTAAATGTGTTCAAATTATCAGCAGCATTTTAATGAGATCAGTGTTCTTTATGATGTTATTACTCTTCAGACTGTGATAGAATTGCTGTGCACAGTCATTTTGCCAGCCATAATTTTGTTGTTTTCTTGAGCATCTTAATGGTGAGATATTATTAGTTTTTTCCAACTTTTCTCATCATAATTATGTGAAATGGTAATTCAATAAATTGGGTTCAGCAAAGTAATAAGGAAATACAAAAATTAACTGTCCTATTGCCTGTAGGGGGAAAAATAATAATCCGAGTGCAATGAATAAATGACAAACTTGTACAAATGACATGGACTCAAAGGGGGAAACTCTTCCTTCAGTACCGTGAGTATTATGCAACTATCTGCCAAGAAATTGGGGCTAGCTAGCACAGTTGGTATCTTGCATTCTGTTTCATGTTGTCAAAGACCATGGGAGAAAATATCTGCAGCTCATCATCCTCAATTCCTTGTGATGATATATTTAGTCCAGAGCAGAACCAGGACTAAAGGAATGACTATTCATAGTGTCATAACTTTTTTTTTAGTACAATATTTATTAAACTTCTACCTGTTTGAATTCTACTGAGGAAGCATGGTACTGTGTAACCCCCCCCCCCCCCCTTTTTTTTTTTTGGGGTGGTCCTTTCAGTGATTTGATGGTTTTTAGTCTCTGTAAGATTCTAGCAACTTGCAGTCAAACTAATACTGCCAAGCCCTAGCCAAGGTGCCACACACTTGTCTGGAGTTGAGGTTTGTTTTGGTTTAAATACAGTAAAAATGGAAACTATATTGATACTGGAGTTTTAAGAAGCTTATTTTCTTATTGTGCTTATTTGTCCTTTAAAGAAAGCTACTTGAATTGTGAGTTTTAGAATGACTAATATGCGACGTGTGATATAATAACAGTAGCTTCCAAAGATGAATGAACTTCTATTCACCTCCCATTGAAAATTGTCTGAAGCCATGCATTGATGCATATTTCTATTTGAAGTCTTAAAGATGTACATTTGAAATATTTTAATTTGCTTTCATAATATTTACTTGTTGACTTGCTGCTACAGATGAAATTTTTTTCTTGTACTTGATCCCATGAAATATATAGCAATTTGCATAAAGCATATAAGCTGAAAGAACTGTGGCTTTTGTAAATCCGAAACAAGAACAGAAATTGCTGGAAATGCTCAGCAGGTCTGGCAGCATCTGTAAAAGAAATCAAAGTTAATGTTTCGGTTCGAGTGACCCTTCCGCAGCTTCCACTCAACCCAAAACATTAACTCTGATTGCTTTCTAGAGATGCTGCCAGACCTGCTGAGCTTTTCCAGCAATTTGTTTTTTTGTTTTTTGCAATTGTATAAAACATTTGTTATACAGTGAAATCACAGTATAATTAAAATAGTTTTTCAGAATTACTGCAAATTGTGTAAAATGTTTCTGGTAACTTAACTGTATCTCCAGTGCATTTTTTAATCATGAAATCTTAATTAGACATTCTTTTAAAGCATATTACTAAAATAGCTTTAAAATTTTATTGTATGCAAATATTGTAATGCGTAAACATATCTGCAAACAACTGTATATTTAAAAATTAATGCATGATCTGAGAATAAACCCAATATAACTTCTGATGTTTTTGTTCTATTGGATTTCATTTTGAAGGATTTATTTGAAGCCATGATTAGAAGAATATTTTAGTTTGAATTTCTCCCTGATTTTTTTTGTTGTCAGGAAATAGACACCAACATTCGAAGAATATATCATTTGAGTTAACCGTGTCAAACTGATCCAAATCGCACGATAATTCTGTTGAACTTACTGGCAGTTTTAATGATACACATGTTGTGCACCAAAACCAATTTTTTTAGAGTCCAGTTTATAAACTACAAAAGTAGTGTATTACACCAGTATTGATGAGAAAATGACTAGTTTTAATTTAATTGGCATATAACCTTGTGTAAGCAGCAGAAGTTTTAAAAAGGAGCAGCTTTACATAGAGAATATTTAGAAAATGGTGAGTGTAACTGAGGCTGTAACATTTAATTCTCAATTTGGAATTCAGATCAGAGAATTGGGTTTCTAGAGAAAGGGTTTACATTTTCTATTTCTAAAATTCATGTGACAGTGCTATCTATTGAATGCTTAAATCTTTTTTTAAACTACAAATGGTTGAAACATATAACTAAAACCCTGTACCTGAGAGTTCGGCTAGATGTTTGTGTAGGTCCTTAGTCCTACTTAGTCCTAATCCATCTCCAATTCATTACTGATGAGACTTTATACGATTTCAAGGAATAGATCATACTTGGCTATCATGCCGTGTACCATATGTTACTGTTGTAACTCTACTTTCTATTAATGGAAAACTACCACAACAATCTCAGAATCCACTTTTAAATAAACGTTTACGATAGCTTGAATTTATGTGAAGTGTTAGCATAAAGATCAGATAAAGATGTAACTATTTTCTGAGGAAATAGAATGGATGTTTATTATTCATTAATAATGTGTCTTTACACTTTTTTTGTGACTGATACCAGTCATTTGGTTCTTTGATTAATCTGCTGAGGAAAGAATGTTGTCTGCATAGATATATATACCTACCATGTTCTCTCTCATACGAAAATGTATTTTCAATTTTGAATGTACTGAGATTAGTCCATAAAAGTTTTCTAAACTGGATTTGACTTTTCATTTAATTACTACGCCTTGACCATGCTAAGTGGAGTGAGAGTCTATCTCAAGAGTATCTCACTGTACCACTGGAAAGGGAAAATCGTGAAGGGAATTAAGTGGTGATGCAGAAGTGGAAACAAACAGTATTGGAGGAGTACTCGGGTTGCATTAGCTTGGGCTAGGCTTTTGTTATTGGTCTGTTATTAAAAATTCACCCTAAACAACTGAGCAGTGAAATAAAAGAACTGCTTCCATTTGTTACAAGTCACTTTTTTGGTTTCGCTACCAACAGTGGATTGGACAAACTTTTTTTTTTAAAAATGTCTTGCTTGAAAGCCTCAAGTCAGTTGTCATCGTTCCAAATTCACCAGTGATGTGCATGTTTCCCTCCTGTCTTAGCAAGATAACCACTAGCACTTAGAGATCCAATAGCATGGTAATTTCACATGACCCCTAAAATTTATCACCTACATCATATTCCTTTACTCCTATCCTAATGTGCTGCACTAAAGTGTCATAAATTCATAATTGGTAACATGATCCATACAACCCAATTGGTGGTCTAGTTGAGATTAGAAAATACATTTCTAGCTGTGATTATTTTTGTTAGTCTAACTTAAAGTTTCAAAATTAACTGAGATATGCATTTTTAAAGCTAATATTGATTTTCCAGGGGAAAAACATGAAATAGCTGACTAAAATCTGCACACATAGCACGACAGTCATCTGATAAACATGTGTATTTGTTTATTATACCGTTCCCACTGCAGGGTTACTTCTCCAGCCCAGAGCAGGTATCCCAAGCCCTGGCACCCGACAGACACTCAGCTGTCTGGACTTGCGCTTTTCACTGCAAATAAACTGCATAATCAGTGTCAATTTCCCTTCATTGTACTGTCTCCTGCTACTGCTACATTCCTCCTCGCTCCTCAATCTTTAAAGGCTCCCTATATCATGGTGCCATTGCCAATGAGCTAATCCACTGTGGAACTCTCACTATCATTCAGATGATGAGGAGGTGCCAGTGTTGGATTGGGGTGGACAAAGTTAAAACTCTCAACACCAGATTATAGACCAACAGATTTATTTTGAAGTACTAGCTTTTGGAGCGCTGCTCCTTCATCAGATAGCCAGTGGGGCAGGATCATAAGACACAGAATTTATAACACAAGATCATAATGTTATGCAACTGATATGATATATTGAACAAACCTAGATTGTTGTTAAGTCTTTCAATTTTTAGAATGGGTTGCAGGTTTCAATTCATTAATATGTAAATCCCAGAACTCCTTTTCAAGTCACATTTCTGAGATAACATAAGGCTTTATATTTAAAAAAAAGTGAACTCTCAGCTCAGGCAATGCATTTAAAGGTGTGAAGTTAAAGCTGAGCTGAGAATGTCAGACCAGTTGGCATATTGCAAAGGCTCGGGTTCCTGCCTTCCGGTTCCCCTTGCCTGCCTCATCTGTAGTCCGACCTTCCTGTTCCTGACCACTGTCCAAAGCAGAAGACACTCACACCTAAGAACAATCTCCTGAAATGAAGGGTTAAGTAAGTTTCTCCCTCCCTAATTAACTGTAGTGTCTGCCGGTTGGCCTCCAGCTCAATAAATCTGACCTAGATTAGATTAGATTAGATTAGATTAGATTAGATTACAGTGTAGAAACAGACCCTTCGGCCCAACAAGTCCACACCGACCCGCCAAAGCGAAACCCACCCATACCCCTACATTTACCCCTTACCTAACACTACAGGCAATTTAGTATGGCCAATTCACCTGACCCTGCACATCTTTGTGATGTGGGAGGAAGCCGGAGCACCCGGAGGAAACCCACGCAGACACGGGGAGAACGTGCAAACTCCACACAGTCAGTCGCCTGAGGTGGGAACTGAACCCGGGTCTCTGGTGAATCGACATTTCGGGCAAAAGCCCTTCCTGATGAAGGGCTTTTACCTAGCTCCACAAATATCCCATCCTTAACAATGGAAGAGCCCAGCACATCAGTGCAAAAGATAAAGATGAAGCTTTCAGCCAGATGTGCTGAGTGGATGATCTATTTCTGCCTCCTACAGTGGTCCCGAGCTTTATAGATACCAATCTTCAGCTATTTTGATTCACTTCACATGATGTCAAAAAATCATTGGAGGCACTGTATACCCCAAAGGTTTTGGGCCCTGACAAAATTCTGGCAATAGGACTGAAGACTTGTGCTTCAGCACTTGCTACTCCCCTAGCCAAGCTGTTCCATTACAGTTAAAACACCAGTATCCACCTGACAATGTGGAAAATTGAACATAAAAAGCAGGACAAGTTCAACATGGAGAATAGATTGGGGCAGTAATTAGCTATCATCAGTCAAGTGATGGAAGATGTCATCAACAGTGCTATAAAGCAGTATCTGCTCAGCAATAATTTGATCAGTTCCCAGTTTGGATTCTGCCAGGGCTACTCAGCTCTTGACCTCATTTCAGCTTTTGTCCAAAATAGTGGCTACAAAAGAGCAGAATTCCAGAGGTGAGGTGAGAGTGACAGCCCTTGACACCAAAGCTGCATTTGACTGAATGTGGCATCAAGAAACCCTAGCAAAACTGGAATCCAATAGATGTCAGGGGCAAACTCTCTGCTGTTGGGAGCCATATGTGACATAAGATGTTTATGGTTGTTGGGGGTCAGTCATCTCAGCTCCAGAAGATCTCTGAAGCACTAATTCAGCAATTTAATCCATTACCTTCACTCCATCGTAAGGTCAAAAGTGGGGATGTTTGCCAATGTTCAGCACCATTCAGACTGCTTCAGTATCTGAGGAGTCTTATGTTCAAATGTAAGAAGACCTGGACAATGTCAGCCTAAGCCTGGATAAGTGGCAAGTAACATTTGTGCCACACAAATATCAGGTTGTGACCATAATTGATAAATGACCATCTGACCACTGCCCCTTAGCATTTGATGTTGTTACCAATACAGAATCCTCCACTAGTAACATCCTGGGGTTTATCATTGACTAAAAACTCAACTGGATTCATCACATAAAAATAGTGGCTACAAGAGTAGGTCAGAAGCTAGGAATACTGCAGGGAGTAACTAGTCTTCCGAATCCCCAAAGCCTGTCCACCATCTACAAGGCACAAATCAGGTGTATGATGAAATACACTCCTCCTTGCCTGAATGAGTGCATCCCCAACAATGTTCAAGAATCTGACACCATCCAGGACAAAGCAGCCCGCTTGTTTGGAACCACATCCACATGCATTCACTCTCTTCAACATCGACACTCAGGAGCAGCAGTGTGTACTAGCTGCACTTGCAGAAATTCACCAAAGATCCTCAGGCAGCACTTTCCAAACACATGACCATTTCCAGCTAGAAGGACAAGGGCAGTAGATACATGGGAACATCGCCCATCTAAAAGTTTACCTCCAAGCCATTCACCATCCTGACTTGGAAATATATCGCATTCCTTCACTGTCACTGAATCACAATCCTTGAATTCCCTCCCTAATGGCATTGTGGGTCAATCCATAGCAGGTGACCTGCAGCAGTTCAAGTGGGCAGCTCTCTCTCAAGGGCAACTAGGGATTGGCAATAAATACTGGTCAGCCAGTGATGCCCACATCCCACAAATGATCTTTTTTAAAAAATACATTGAATGGAATTTTGTTAGATTTGGAAGGATTGAAGCAAGAGTGAAGTTTTAATATTGAGTATTGTAATTCAATTTATAAATCCTATATTTGTCAAATATTGTTTCTTGTGACCATGATCCAGTTTATCTAGTGCGGGGTTGAGATTTGAATCATGACTCCTAATTGGCTTTCAGGAAGGAAAGGTCAGGCATTTTGAAATAACGTAATCAGGGCCCACAATCTGCTGCTTAGTCTCTTGTTGGTTGAAATATCCTGAATTTACAGTTAACAAACAATTAAAGTTTGTTTGATTTAGGAAGTGAACAATGCTTGTGATTGAGCCTAATGTTAGCATAATACCATAAGACGTAGGAGCTGAAATTAGGCCATTTAGTCCATAGTCTGCTCGCCATTCAGTCATGGCTGATAAGATTTTCAACTTCAGTCTCCCGCTTTAACCCTGTAACCCTTGATGCTCAAGAACCTATCTATCTCCTTATATAGCTTAGATTTCCTACAGTATGGAAACAGGCCCTTCAGACCAGCAAGTCCACTCTGACCCTCCAAAGAGTAATCCACCCAGACCCATTCCCCCTTGACTAACGCACCTAACACCATGGGCAATTTGGCATGGCCAATTCACCTGACTTCCACATCTTTGGATTGTGGGAGGAAACCAGAGCACCTGGAGGAAACCCACACAGACACTGGGAGAACGTGCAAACTCCACACAGACAGTTGCCTGAGGCTGGAATCGAACCTGGATCCCTGGTGCTGTGAGGCAGCAGTGCTAACCACTCAGCCACTGTGCTGCCCTCAATGACCTGGCCTCCACAACTTTCTGTGATGGTGAATTCCATAGATTCGCCACTCTCTGCCTGACAAAGTTTCTCCTTTTCTCTGTTCTAAAAGATCATCCCTTTTACTCTAAGGCCATGCGTTCGGGTCTGAGTCTCTCCTACCAATAGACATCTTCCCACCGTCCACTCTGACAAGGCCATTCAGTATTCTGGAAGTTTCAATTAGATCCCCCTCATCCTTCTAAATTCCATTGAATATAGACCCAGAGTCCCCCAAATGTTCCTCCATATTTTAAGCTGTTCATTCCTGGGACTATTCTCGTGCACCTCCGAACACCCCCCAGAGCCAGTACATCCTTCCTGAGATGTGGGACCCAAAACTGCGCACAGTACTCCAAATGTGGCCCAACCAGAGTCTTTTATAGTTTCAGAAGTACATCCCTGCTTTTGCATTCAAGTCCTCTCAAAAGAAATGCCCTCATTGCATTTGCCTTCCTAACTACTGACTTAACCTGCAAGTTTACCTTGAGAGAATGCTGGACTAGAACTCCCAAGGCTCTTTGCACTTCAGACTTCTAAATTTTCTCCCCATTTTAGAAGATAATCCATGCCTCTATTCTTCCTACCAAGGTGCATGACCTCACTTTCCCACGTTGTACTCCATCTGCCACTTCTTTGCCCACTCTCCTAAGCTGTCCAATGCTTCTGCAGCCTCCCTGCCTCCGCGATGCTACCTGTCCCTCTGCCTATCTTTGTGCTGTCTGCAAACGTAGCCAGGATACCCTCAGTTCCTTCATCTTGATTGTTAATGTATCAAGTGAAAAGTTGTGGTCCAACACTGAGCCTTGCAGAACACCACTTGTTACTGGCTGCCAACCTGAGACGGACCATTTTAACCCACTCTCTGCTCTCTGCCAGACAGCCAAGCTTCTATCCATGCTAGTACCTTCCTCCAAAACCATGGGCCCCTGCCTTACTCAATAGCCTCTTGTGCGGCACCTTGTCAGAGGCCGCCTTGAAATCCAGATAGATAAAATCCATTGGTTCTCCTTGGTCTAACATACTCATTACTTGCTCAAGGAACTCTAGGAAATTCGTCAGGCTGACTCTACTCTTTTACCATATGCTTCTGATCCTTCACGATGGATTCCTGGATCTTACCCACGACAGAGGTTAGGCTAATTGGTCTGTAATTTTCCGTCTTTTGCCTTACTCCCTTTTTTTAAACATGGGTGTTACGTTAGCGATTTTCTTCTGGGACCCTTCCTGATTCAAGTGCTTCCTGAAAGATTACCACTGACGCCTCCACTATCTCTTCAGCTATCTTCCTTAGACTCCTTAGTCCCAGAGTTCTATCTGGTCCAGGTGATTTGTCCACCTTCAGGCCATTCAGTTTTTCTAGCACTGTCTCCTTTGTGTTTGCCACCATACTCATCTCTGGCCTCTCACTGTTGAATTTTTGGGATATTATTCCTGTCTTCCACTGTAAAGACTGACACACATTAATTATTCAGATCCTCAACTATTTCTTTTTCCCCACTATTTTCTCTCCTGCGTCATTTTCCAGCAGCCCAATGTCTACTTATGCCTCTCTTTTGCCTCTTTAGATATCTAAAGAAACCCTTAGTCTTTTATTACTGGCCAGCTTACCATAATATTTAAATTTCTCCCTTTTTTTTATATTGCCCTCTGTTGATCTTTGTAAACTCCCCAATCCTCTGGTTTCCCACTGTTACATGCTTTCTCCTTTGCTTTTATGCTATCCCCAACTTCCCTAGTCAGCCATGGTTGCCTCATTCTCCCTGTACCATGCTGCTCTCTCGTTGGGACGAATCTCTGCTGTGTCTCCTGAATTACACCCAGAAACTCCTGCCTTTTGTTCCATTGTCTTTCTTGCTAGGCTCCTCTCCCAGTCAGTTCTACCCAGCTCCTCCCTTCTGTCTCTGTAGTTGTCTTTATTCAGCTGAAATACTGTTACCTCTGGTTCTATTCTCTCTCATTCTTGCTCTCGCTCTTGCTCTCAAATTGCAGAGTAAATTCGATCATGTTATGATAACTGCTTCCTTAAGGGTACCTTCACCTTAAGCTTGCTTATCAAGTCTGCCTCATTGAACAAAACTAAATCCAGTATTACCTGTTCCCTAGTGTGCTCCACCAAAAGCTGCTCCAAAAAGCCATCTTGTAGACATTCCACAATGCCTTTTTCTTACGAACCACTACCAACCTGATTTTCCCAGTCTACCTGCATATTGAAATCCCCCATGACTACTGTAACTTTGACTTTCCTACTGATCTTTTCTAGCTCCTGGTGTATCTTGCACCCCAGCTCCTGACTACTATTTGGAGGCCTATACACAACTCAAAGTATGTTTGTTTTTAAACCTTTTTTATGGTTCCTCAATTCTACCCACACCGATTTTACACCATCTGACCCTACTTCATTTCTTACCATTGATTTATTTTCATTTCCTATTAATAAGGCAACCCCACCCCCTCTGCCCACTTGCCTCGCTTTTCAATAGGATGTATGTCCTTTAATAGTTAGCTCCTAGTCTTGATCCCCTTGCAGCCATGCCTCCGTGATGACCGCACGTCATACTTGCCGATTTCGATCTGCACCAGAAGCTCATTTATTCCTTTCTAGTGCGTGCATTCAGATATAACATTTTCAGTCCTGTATGAACTGTCTCTCTTCTCATTGTCATTCATTTGTCCAGTGTACTTGAAGTTTGATTGCACACCCTTTCCAGACAGTTAAAATCACACAACACCAGGTTATAGTCCAAAAAGCTTATTTGGAAGCACTAGTTTTAGGAGTGCTGCACCTTCAGGTGATTGTGGAGAATAAGATTGTAAGACACAGCATTTATAGCAAAAGTTTACAGTGTGATGTAACTGAAATTACATATTGAAAAAGACCTGGATTGTTTGTCAAGTCTCATCTTTTAGAATGACTACGTTGGTTTCAGTTCTTTGATATGTAAATCACAAAACCAGTTTTAAAAGTTACATTCTCAAGTGCACTTTAACAATTGGTGTCATGTTGGCCCAGATAAGGTATTGAAGGTGTTAACTCTGCGTGAGGCTGTCTGTGCCAATGGTCAGTCTGATTCTAATCTAAAATATGGTATTGTACAATTAGATTAGATTAGATTACATTACATTACAGTGTAGAAACAGGCCCTTCGGCCCAACAAGTCCACACCGACCCGCCGAAGCGAAACCCACCCATACCCCTACATTTACCCCTTACCTAACACTACGGGCAATTTAGCATGGCCAATTCACCTGACCCTGCACATCTTTTGGACTGTGGGAGGAAACCGGAGCACCCGGAGGAAACCCACGCAGACACGGGGAGAACGTGCAAACTCCACACAGTCAGTCACCTGAGGCGGGAATTGAACCCGGGTCTCAGGCGCTGTGAGGCAGCAGTGCTAACCACTGTGCCACCGTGCCGCCCAAATCTTACATGGATTCATGCAGTTTTTGAGCGAAGTAAAATATAATTCTGCAAGTACAAATTCACCCCACAACCTTTGCGGGGGGTAGGGTTATGAGTGTCTGAAAGGGTGTGTGAGAGTGTAAAAGAGTTTTTAAGTCTGTGAGAGGGTGTGTATATGAGTACGTGCATAGTGCAATGGGCTTGCCTGTAGTGTGATGTGAACCCAAGGTCCTGGTTGAGGCCATCCCCATGGGTACCAAACTTGGTTATCAGCCTGTGCTCGGCTGAAGGGAATTCCAAAGAAGCTAAACCCTCTGAGTGGGGGAAAATGTGTTTCCTATCTCTGTCTTAAATGGATAATCCATTATTTTTAAAGTATGACTCCTAGCTCTACATCCTCCACTTAAGGAAACCCCCTTTTCAGCATTCACAGGGTCAAAAGTCCCCTTTGGATCCTTGTTTCAATTAAGCCCTGATGCTTTTGACTATGGAGTTATGAAGAGTGTTATAATCCCAGACCTGGTCATCAAATTTATATTTCAGTCTGGCTCGGGACCAGTAACTTTTACTTTTAAAGTAGACAGTAGAAAATAGAATAAATGCACAAAGTTCTGCAATTTTGAACAAACAATAAACTTAACCAATAAAGCTTTACAATGTCAGTACAGAAATCCAATCCACGTGTGCAACTCATTGCAAAGCCGGAATTGACATCATAAATATCAGTAATATACTGTGCTCAAAAACCTATAGTGCATAGCAAATGCAATTAACCGAGGTCCCACAGATCTCAGCAACAGCACTTGATGTTAATGACACAATTCCACCTCCTCCAGCCACCAAAGGCAATGCTCAAGTATGAAATTCTGTTCCAGAAATAAAGTTGTGTACGGTGATTTCCATATTCTTATAGTAAAGGTTGCTCCCTCATTCCTCTGAAAAGTAGGACTTGGCTGTCAATTATCTGCCATTTTTCTTCTTTATGTTAAGTGAATGATTTGCTGAATGCTAAAGGATGATGCAGTGAAGTTGTTATAACATCAAAAGCTGATCAATGAGTTCTGTGAGCTTAATTGTAGTTCAAATAGCTTTGGGTATTGCTGAAGAAAAGCACATTTTGTTGAAGCACCATGACAATTTGCAAGAAATACCTAAGTTGAGGGATAACAAAATTTCATGCATTGTGAAGAAAGTATCAATTATCTTGCACGTGGACTCTGACAGACATGTTGCCATGGAGCATGCACCTGTAAATGATTGCTGATAGTCAATTGCCTAGTCTTTTGCTTAAATTCTAAGTGATCCAGTTTGACTCTGGTCAAGGAATTGCTCTCAAACTAGATAAGAGTTCTCACCTAGTTTGTTGAGTTGAACCAGATACAGTTTGTTACTTTTCTGTATTCTGCATTCTGTATTGCAACTGCATTGTTACAGCATGAACCAGCTAGCTTTAATTTTTGCGCAAGTGTTTTTGGACACTTTTTGCTTCCAGGTATTCTTGAAGCAGATTTTTCAGGACCAAGAGAAATATGTTCTCCGGTACTCAATGAGTCATTGGGATCTAGATTTTTAGCAGAATAAAATGAATGTTTTTATAATGCTAAAGAATATCTAAATCAATAATATGCTTCTTATGTACCCAAGGAATTTATATTCTCTTGACTTAACACTCTGGCGGATTACTTACTTTAATCAGTGTTAAATGGGATATTTCAGAGACTGGGTGGCACGGTGGCACAGTGGTTAACACAGCTGCCTCACAGCACCAGAGACCCGGGTTCAGTTCCCACCTCAGGCGACTCACTGTGTGGAGTTTGCACATTCTCCCCGTGTCTGCGCGGGTTTCCTCCGGGTGCTCCGGTTTCCTCCCACGGTCCAAAGATGTGCGGGCCAGGTGAATTGGCCATGCTAAATTGCCTGTAGTTTTAGGTTAGGGGTATGGGTGGGTTGCGCTTCGGCCGGTCGGTGTGGTCTTATTGGGCCGAAGGGCCTGTTTCCACACTAAGTAATCTAATCTAATGATACACTATTTACAGACCAATGGGTATTATGTTACAAATTATTATAAATAACTAAAACTGAATTGCAGGAAAGGTTTTGTAATTTTGATCAAGCTGAAGATTTCAGTTATATATCTTTAAAAGAGGCATGCTGAACTTTTGTTATTGATTGACTTGCACATTTTTGATTTTTTATCAAATGTGTAAATGTAATACCAAGCTTTGTGATTTAGAGCTAATAAGATTTTTGTTTCTCCTTCTTACAGCTAATGATTGAAAGGAGTTCTCTCAACCATTTGGAAAACACCCTGTTGGAGAATGCCACTTGCCTTTGCACATGCTTGATGAACAAAGAGAGCAATGCACGCTTGAGCCTCACTTCTGTGACGACAACATCATTGTGATAAAACAGAAGCAATTGTTTATTGCTATCAAACAAACGTTGACTGCTTATAGTTGCTTTCTATTACTCCTCACGCAGACCAAGTGGCTGCAGCAATTTGATCTCCTTAATGAAACCCTAACATTGCAAAGTTTCAATCTGATACTATGCTTCACTTATGCATCTAGGCTTAATGTGATTGCAAGTAATGTACAGAAGAGGGTAAATATAGTTGGGGGCCTTCAGATGAGTCATATTGCCAACACTTGCAAGAATTTATTTAACAGTTGTGCTTTGCATGTTTCTGGAATGGCCCATGAGGGAAAACCGTGTTCTCAAATCTCTCCTCCGTTTTATTGCAATGCTGATAGAGAACTTGATTTATCCACCAAGATTTATCCAAGGGAAGGAAATAAATCTTACTTGGTGAAAGTGGAGGATACAATGGCAAAACGACATTTGAAAGCAAGAGATCAAACGTATTATGAGGAAAGCAAGCAAGACAAAGATAATCGTAGAATGGAAGGAGATGCAGAAGACTCTAATGACTCAGATGATCAAGAATCTTATAACCAAGAACAAATCATAGTTGAGGTAAACCTTAACAATCAAACTTTAAACGTGTCAAAAGGGACAGAAGGTGTGTCTTCACAGTCTGAAAAAACTGCAAGGATGGACTCCAGCGATGGGGATAATGAAGAGGATGATGTTGAGCTTGATGATGATATTGATACTGAAGATGATGAAGAAATTGAAGACTACATTAAAAACAGAAAAGCCAAGGAAACTGGCAAAATGGGGAGAGCAGAAGCAATTCCTTCAAGGGAAAGTGCAAAGATTAATATGCCTAAGAAAAAAAGAAAAAAAAGCCCCAAAGTTCCAACCCAGAAAGAAAAACCAACTGAAGAAAAACAGCATCTGACCTGTGAGAAATGCCCCAGAGTCTTCAATAATCGTTGGTATCTTGAAAAGCACATGAATGTCACTCATAGCCGAATGCAGATATGTGATAAATGTGGGAAAAAATTTGTGCTCGAAAGTGAACTTGTCCTTCATCAACAAACGGAGTGTGAAAAAAATATTCAGGTAGGCTTTTTTTTTGTATTGGCAAGGTTCATTTTTGTATTTTCTAAGTTAAGCACGGAATAAATCATCTGACAGAATCTGAAGACGTACAGAACATCTTACAGGTTCTGCTTCTCTTTGAAGATGTGCTCATCTTTTTGTCATCTCAGGGCTACAAGGTTTTTCCTGCGTGCCAACATGATAGCTGGTCTAGAAGCAGACTGTGATGCTGTTAGTTAATTACAAGAAAATTATATATAATGGTGTAATGACCAATTGATTTCTGTTTCTTTTTCTCACTTTTTCAACATGCATTTGATGTTACACAGCTTTCACTAAGCAGTTAGTCCTATAGCTGAGATGAAGTAGAAGTCTCAGTGGACTGGAAGCTACAGTTAGCAATGTTCCCCTCTGGTTTAGTGGATTCAGCACGTCCTGTTTACTTACAAAGAATTTTAACACACCATAGCAATTTCTGGTCCTGAAAAGTAAGTTTGTTTTCTGCGATTTGAGTAACTTTTTCAAAACTGGTGTGATTTTTATAGCTGAATTAAAATGGACCTGATATGAATATCAAAGGATGTTGAAACTGTTTTATCATTTAATGGAATATGGACAATGGATGCAATTGAGATAACATTGTGCATATTGAATCAGTATTATCCTTGTGATTCAGTTACATTACAGTTATTATCAAGGATAAACACCAATGTTATGTTTTTAAAAAATGAATTTCAATGCAATTACGAATTCATTGTTTTAGCTTCTAATGCTTTCCGATGAGATTTAATGTGATCAGAATGTAACGAATAACAACTTGAGAAACTATTTGTATGTGTCATCAAGGACTAGCAAGGTACTAGTCTAGCAAAACCATTATAGCAGTTGTCTCGACTGGTATCTTGAAGTGTGACATCAGTAAGGGTTCATCTAGACATAGAATGAATTCCTGAGTCAGCTATTTTATTTCTCTTTTGAATTAGTCTCTGGTCAACCTTTTTTTGTTTGATAGTGTTTCTGTTCAAATAACTTCAATGTAATATGGTTGAAGTTCAATTCATTTCATATATTTTGCATGATATCCTGAATATCACAGTTGTTTGTTTCTGTTGTGTAAATCTAACATTTCGATGTACAATTTAGGGCCAATTTGAGAAATAGTTTTTAAAAACTGGAAAATCTGTCACTGTATATTCAGGGGTGGTTCTCTTTTAACTGGCTGATGTTGTTGCATGATTAAAGTCCTTTCAAGTTTGTTTAATGAATTTAGATTTTGATCATCTTTACGTCTTTAGTAAACAATGATTTTAAAATGCTCATCTTTGTGACTATTTTTTAAAAATTAAAAAATTAAAATAAATGTTAATTGTTTGTTATTTAGTAAGGATAATTTAGATATCTACTCTTCCTTTGACCTAATCCGGTGTACTTTTCAAAAATATGCGTTCCAAAACATGCCCATTCAGGCTAATTTGACAGTAGCATAATGTTAATGGAAAGAGATTTAACATAAAGATAATTTATTAAATTTGGCAGAGTTTTATTATGGAATCGGCAATAAACTTTTTGGTTCATTATCTTGTCCAACAATCCTAATTTTCTTTTTAAGGATAGTGCAGATGGGGTTAGCTCTGGGTAAGAGGATTCTTCCTAAAAGCTGCCTGGACTCTAAGGTAATAGGAAGAGTGGACTTTTTGAATGTGTATGATAGCATTTGTGTCAAACATATCTGTTTACTGCAGGTGCAAAGAGTGATTCTTGTTCACAATTTAATCCCCTATCACGTCCAGGATTCCTATGAACAGTGCCTATCCAGATATAACAATTTTGTGAGAATTGTTTAGTTTTTTCTAATTTGTTTGAGTATTCATATCCATTTTTCTGTATGCCATATTCAGTGTATAAGGTCAGAAGTCACATGACACTAGGTTGTAGTCCAGCAAGTTTATTTGAAATCACAAGCTTTCAGAGCACTGCTCCGCCAAGTGAAGATGAAGGAGCAGTGCTCCAAAAACTGGTGATTTCAAATAAACGTGTTGGACTAAAACCTGGTTCCATGTGAATTCTGACTTTGTCCACTGCAGTCCAACACTGGCACCTCCACGTCCTATTCAGTGGAACTATTTTTTTATACCCTGTATGTCAAGGTTCTAGGTGATTTAATAAACTGCCCATTTGTGTCTTTATCTGGGAATTACTTGGAATTAGTGTGGACTGTTTTATAGCGGATGCAGGCTTAAATTCTACACTACCAAATTGGCACTGTGCAAGCAAGAGATTTAATGTATTATCTAAAGATAATGTTATAAAATTTGGCAGAGTGTTCACTCCTTTACTCAGCATCAAACTGTAGTATGTCCAGACTTGAACAGTTTCGTGCTGACCCTGGATTACAAAAGTTGAAACAATTCTGAAAATGATACCACAAGTTGACCACAAATGATGATGCAGGTGACTAGCATGCCAAATTGTAATGTGAAAATTCTATTACTGTTTTTTAAAAAGGAAAAGCTGCATTAACATGTTTCTATATCAGCATATTAACTTGACTACATAAGAAAAGTTATATCTAATAAATATTTCTTCCAGAAAAAGGAATACTCATCTAATCCATATACATTAGGAAAATGCCAAGTTCACACTCTAATAAATGTTTAATCTGAGTGAAGGGCATTACCATTGTCTTCAGCATCTCTGAGTTGGGTAGAAGAAAAATGTAGAATCAGATCTGGTACACTGAGCAAGTGCAGGATTGTACTTGGCTGTCAGGGTCTCTGCAGTGAAATTACCCACTAGCATTCTTCGTGTCAGTGCTCATACATGGAGTATTTGAGTGGTATTATGGCAGTGCAGACATTCATTGAACATTGAAGAAATATTAATGCTGTTTTCTTTTTACAGATGCCGCCAGACCTGCTGAGTTTTTCCAGCAATTTTTTTTGTTTCCGAACTCTAGTATATATGCTTCTTCTTTGTTTTATTATACTCCTTGAATATAGTTAGCTGCAACTTTTTTGGTAGCACTCTCGCTGAATCATAAGGTACTGATTTCAAAGTCGCACTGTAAGGCTTAGTATCCAAATTAAAGCTGACAGTCCAAAGGAGGATGAAGGGAGTATTGTACTATTGGAAATAAGTTAAATTGAAGGCCTGATCTATCTGATGAGATTAATGTGAAAGATCTTGTAACACAATTTCCCCCACTCTTCTTTTGAAATATCCTAACCATCATTTATTCCTGAGTAAACTTTACGAAAATGGCTTATCTGCTCATTGTCGCCTTCTGATCGTGAGTGTTTGCTGCATCCAAATTAGTTACTGTTATTTCCTACACTACAACAGTGACAACAACCCAAAAAAGTTTGATTGGCTGAAAAAGCACTCAGACATCTGGTGGTTGTGAAAATCGATAAATATACTAGTTCCTTTTACTTTTGAGGATCAAGGTAATCTGAAAAAAATTTGGACGCATCGACACTTATTTGATACAATGCTAATAGCATACCCTGGCATTTCTTAAGAGATCCAAAGTCAAAATTCTGGAACTCGATCTCTAACTGTATTTTGGGTCTGTTGCAGCAGATCAAAAAGGCAGCTCACTAGCACATTCTCAATGGCACATAGAGATAGACAATACATGCTCACATCTGAAGAATGAATGAATGTTTTTAAAAATTTCTTGTTGGCAAATAATACACTCAACCAATGCTCCCTAAACATTTTCCTGATACGACCCCACTTTGAGATTTGAAAATTATCGTAGTACCCAAGTGAGAACTGAAGGGAAACCTGCGAGAGTAAGGGGTAGCCCTTTGTAAGTTTGAGCCTGTCTGTTAGTGTGGTGTGCAGTTGCTATACTTCAGTCAGAACACCATGATGGTCTATTATTGCTTTGGATCTTGTGAGCCCAAAATTTTAGTTCGCAACCCCACTTGGGGTCTTGACCCACTTTGGGAAGCCCTGCACCAAACTGCAGAAATGGTATTCCCTTTGATGTCTTAATACAATTTTTTTAAAAAACATGCCTAATGCATTACACCATATTTTTAACTGTTATCGTGTTGAGTCCTGAGCTCCTATGATTTAATAGGATCTCTTCTCCCTGCCCTTACCCTGCATGGTGAGTATTTCAGTCTCTTCTTAAATTAAAGTTCCCATTAATCAACCTTTTTATAAGCTTAATCAAATAGACTTCCAGTATAGCAAGGTACCCTCTGGCAATTTTCTATGGTGTTTAACACTTCACAAGCTTAGTTTCTCCAAATTGGAATTTCATCTCACCAGTGTTCTGTTTTGTTTTCAAAGCAAATTGTTTTTCTGACTTGGCATAGTAGTATCTGTTCTGGGTTGTCATCTCCCAGAATCCCTCTGTGTAACAGAGTCTGGTAGTCCCTAACTTTTGAATAAGCTTCAATTTGTTTCTTTCTCCATAATTAGCAGTTAATATGGATTTGTTTATTGGGGAGATTTAGTATGAAGTCTTCGGGACATGATTCTAGGCAGATTTCTAGGAGGTTACCATCTCTCTCTCTCCTCTCCTCACCCCAACCCTCGCCCCCAATATCCTTTAATATGACTGACTGAAACCTACAGTGTGTTTATTCAGCTGAACTTCATTCCTGGACTGAGTTAGGAGCTTTTCTGTTTCTTGTTTGAAAATGTATTTTTGAGGGCAGCACAGTGGTTAGCACTGCTGCTTCGGTGCCAGGAACCTAGGGTTCAATTCCAGCCTTGGGCAACTATCAGTGTGGGTTTCCTCCTACAGTCTGAAGATGTGCAGCTTAGGTGGATTGGTCATGCTAAATTGTCTACTATACCGATAGTAAGGAAGTTAAAAATCTCTCAACACCAGGTTATAGTCCAACAGGTTTAATTGGAAGCACACTAGCTTTCGGAGCGTCGCTCCTTCATCAGGTGGTAGTGGAGGGCTCAATCCTAACGCAGAATTTTATAGCAAAAATTTACAGTGATGTAACTGAAATTATACACTGAAAAATTGATTCTGTTAAGCCTTTCATCTGTTAGAATACCATGACAGTTTGACTTCTTTCATGTGTAAATCACAAAACCTTTTTTTTAAATAAGTTGCATTCTCCGGTTAGCTGTTAACAATGGTGATAGCTAGACAATATGTTGAAGGTGTTAGCCCCCTGTGTTCTCTGTATATGCTATGATGTTTAGATTGATTCTAATCTAAAAAGTGAGATAAGAGTTTTACATGAATTAATGTAGTTTTTGAGCAAAGTACAATGTAACCCTTAGTAAGGAAGACTGCGTTTCTGATTACTTGTTCTTAAAACAATTTAATGATTATAAAATCTTGACTAGTTACTAGCTCCGCTCATTAATACACTTATTTTGCTTTTCTATGTGCACCTCGCAATATCCTCATCTATTCCATTAACTCCATCTCAGCAACACTTTTTTTTCCTCCTGCAGTTGTTTCTACAGCTTCCACTTCCACTGGCTTTGACAATTTGCTATTGCTCTGATAAAATCTGACTTAGTCCATACCTACACTCTGTTTTTAATTTACAATGTTATTGAATTCCCCCAAGTTTTGTATAGGGAGAACTTAGTTACAGCAATACATTAATACTGTAAAGTGAGTTTCAAAAATTGCAACTTATTTTTAATGGAAATTAGATTTTCTTTAATTTCAATCTGTTAAAGTTTTAGTTACACCCTATAGGACCTTTTTCTGTACGAAATATAAGCATACACTATATGCTGAAAGACTGTGCATTCCAGAATTCCTATTATTAGTAAATGAATTAACTTCTATTACAATTTAATTCTAGTACATTTAAGATTTCTAATACATTTAAAATAGTGACCAAAAAATGCTGTCTTTTTAACTTCTCATGCAGGCTGTCTTTCTTTTTCTCACTGCTTTCTCTCTTGAACTCTTTCTTTTACGTGAGGCTCAGGAACAAGGTGAAAGTTAGGAAGGGAATGGGATAAAGTTGATAGTGTCTTCAGGATCGGGAAAGTCTGACGCAAAATGGTGGTGATTGGATCCTGCATAAAATGATGCTAAAGCAAAGTGATGCTGAATGAATCAACATGATATCGTTAAAATGGCCCTCCAACTTACATTAAGTTTCTCTACTGGTTTCCTTTTGATCTAAAGTGTTAGATGCAAAGTTTTTTACACTTCTAAGCAAACATAACTAAGGCCATTAATTTTTAATTTTTGAAGATGTGGACCATTATATAATGTGAATCTAAATTTACTGTTAAGATGGCCATAATATCCAAACAATTAGAACAATTGCCATAAATCTGTATCCTTTATAGATTTTCCTTACCCAACAAAGAGTATTCTTCATAATGAGCAATGGCTTCTAAAGAAGGCTAATGTGTTAATATAATTTGAAACATGAAATTTTAATTTAGTGGGATTTAACTTTCATTGATTTTTGCAAGGTTTGTGAAGGTTTGTAGCTCCGGGTGAGGTTTAGGGTGTAGGTTTGCTCGCTGAGCTGTAAGTTTGACATCCAGACGTTTCATTACCTGGCTAGGTAACATCGTCAGTGGCGACCTCCAAGTGAAGCGAAGCTGTTGTCTCCTGCTTTCTATTTATATCTTTCGCCTGGATGGGGTTCCTAGGGTTTGTGGTGATGTCATTTCCTGTTCGTTTTCTGAGGGGTTGATAGATCTAGATGCCATCTATGTGTTTGTTTATGGCGTTGTGGTTGGAGTGCCAGTCCTCCTGAACAGGAAATGACATCACCACAAACCCCAGGAACTCCATCCAGGAGAAAGATGTAAATAGAAAGCAGGAGACAACAGCTTCGCTTTACTTGGAGGTTGCCACTGATGATGTTACCTAGCCAGGTAATGAAACGTCTGGATATCAAACCTACAGCTCAGTGAGCAAACCTATAACCTAAACCCCTTTCATTGATTTTATTGGGACTTTGTTTTAAATCCACTTGATATCCTTCAAACTACCTATTGTGATGCATTTATGTTTTAGATTTTTGAAATGATTTGAATCAAACCCTAGTGGATATTTTCAAAGTGCACTTTTAATTTGCCCAATTCTAATACTTGTAGCATTTTAATTTGTCCGAACAAAAGTCGTAACAACATTAAAGTGTAGGCACTGACACATATGAATTTGATCCTATTTCAAGCTTGGAAAGATAAGTTTTCTTTCTCTCAGCTGTAAAGATTTCTTACATGGAATGAACTTGTGCTGTAAAACCAGTTTTCTCAATGCAGATTAATGCCCCTTTGGTACTTCCTCCGCGTGTAATTTTTAAAATTTGAACAAATGTGGAACTTTGCCATACGGTTATAGAACATAGAACATAGAACATAGAACATAGAACATAGAACATAGAACATAGAACATAGAACATAGAACATAGAACATGTAGACAAAGAGGACATAAAAATCAAGGCCAATGGCTCTGCAATCTCCTCCCTTGCTTCCCAGAGAATCCTAGGATAAATGCCATCAGGCCCAGGGGACTTATACAGGTTACCTCTTATAATTTACAGTGATACAGAATGCACAGGTCTAGGGGTTGGTGAAATCCTCCTTAACTGCCCTGAGATCCATCTATGCAATTTGGTTGTCATAGATAAGAGGCCCAGGCCAAAGCCAAAGGAAAATCAAGTGCCAGTTTCTCAACTTGACACAAACGCTCAGAGGAGAAAGTGAGGTCTGCAGATGCTGGAGATCAGAGCTGAAAATGTGTTGCTGGAACAGCGCAGCAGATCAGGCAGCATCCAGGAAACAGGAGAATCGACGTTTCGGGCATAAGCCCTTCTTCAGGAGGGGCTCAGAATCAGGAGACCTGAGGAAAGATGTGATGTTGGGTGAAGAAGCAGAGAAGCTACTGTTGTGAGAGCAGTATGCTTGTGATAGTCTGGTTTCTGTCAGAAAGAAGATTGAAAAGACACAACTTCTGGTGAGTTAAGAAAAGGTTGCCAGAGTAGATCTTGCAGCTGGAAGTCAGTTTGAGGATACTAAGAATGCTGTATAACAGGACACTATGACTCGCCCTGATGTGGCACAAAACATGAAAAAGTGAGGAGAGATTTGGACTTTGTAGAGCCTGATAGCTTCATCTAGTGAGAGCTTCGTGTAATATACCAGCGGTTTGTAAAGCTTTTGATTGCATTAATTAGTTAACGGGATGATACTTTTTCTGTAGTTTTGTGCATTGGTTGTCTACTAAATAATACGTCATCTGTGTTGATCACAGTTACTTACAATAAAAATTAATGAAATTCATGTAAATATTTAAGTTGATTGCTGGGCAGTTTATTTCTTTAAAGTTGACTTCTTGCCAGGATGATAACATAGGACATGACCTTGGTGGACTGAGCAATACTTAATTATATGTAAGTTCACATGAGATGTTAATGATTTGTAGGAGTATTGGCCAAGTTGCCAGGAGAGTTACCTTGTATTGTTCAATAGTTTTATCGATTCTCTAGTAATCACTGGCAGGTGGACAAGTCCCTCACTCAAAACATCTGTCAGTAGTGAAGGTGCTCTTGTATGACTCCACTGTCATATCAGGTTAGATGATGTATTTGCAGAATTATGAACACAAAGTAACTCCACATCTTTAGAATTGTTGCTTCATTTTAAATAATTGCTCAGTTTTCAAAAGTTTAAAAAGAATTATTTTGCAAATAATCACACTGAATTAATTTTTACTATAGAATGAAATACCACAGTTTGAAGATAAGCTTAATCTTTTGGGTGTTGTACTGTATATCAGGTGTGTGTTTTTTTTTAAAAAGAAACACACTCTGTAGTTAGCTTTAGGTGAAGTACCTTGACATGCTGCAAAATGAATGCACTGTATTCAGTGTTTTTGAATATGGAAACTCTCATTAATTTTCATTTTAACCAAAATGTACTCTATGTGCTTAAACTAAAGATCTCCAAAGCATATGCACTTCAATTTTCTCAGTACTTCTACAAAGTGTTTAAAGTGTTTTGCATTGCTTGTAGCATCTCTGCAGTTACCTCATATTGCCCATAGATGGCACAGGAGTCCAACTTTTATCACAAACCTAAATGTTAAGTATCTCCATGTATTTATTGTCTCATACATTTGTGCTTTATTATATTGACAATATTTTTGTGTAAGAAAATTATTCATTCAAAATATTTCATGTTGTTATTAATGTGAAAAATGATGTGGCTGTAAATTTTTGTGGTTGAACAGTATATCCATGCTGTTTGTCTGAAGATAATCATTCAATCATGTTGGTGAGAGTAGTGGCCAGCCATCTTGTTGATGATGAATCGTTGGTATCTGCTGTCCCTATTTCCGTTGTTTAATGGCTGATTAGTGACTATCCTCCTAGAAGGATCAAGTGGCTCAAAACTTACATGATGGGAAGTTTCAAAACAAGTCAATCCTGCATGGACAACTTGGTGAATGATATCTGAACCAGACTAAATCACACCACTCCTCCATGTTACTGATGGGCTGATAAAAAGCTCTAAATAACTGCTTCCTTTTAGGTGGGGTGACCAAAGCTGTGTGGGCAGTAGGAAATTTGCGTTTTGAAGTGCAGTTTTAGCTGGTTTAACTACATACCTTTTTTGGTCATATTTGGAACCCCAAACCTTGGTAAACTGCATCTAAACTGTGTAGATGAAAGAAAACGATGAATTGATTTGTGTAAACAGCGAATTTAGGTTTACACAAACCTCAACATAAATGGTGTGTGTTTATCTGGATCTCTTAATTTTCTTAACTGATCCCTGGTTATAGATTATCTAATGCATAACTGAGTCACTGGATCAAGTAACCTACTTAGTCAAAATGAAGTCTCTGAACATAGAAACCTGGAGAGGTCATTCAATCTTTTTGAACTTGTGCAGCTTTTCAGTTAGATCATTGATCTGTATCTTATCTCCATTTACTCCTCATCCACAGCTTTTTATATCTCAGCCTCCTAAACAGAAGGGAGTACAAGACATGTTTACACAAACTTGCATCGTTATTTAATCCTTACAGTATAGTATCATTCTAGTAAATCTGTTTTCTTGCTGAGGCCAAATATATCTTGTATGAGGTGCAATGCTGAAAATGAATGCCATTCTATCTAGCTGGGGTTGGATCAAGGTCTTGTATACAACAAATGCTTTCCAATTCCCTTGACATAAAGGCTAGCATTTCATTTGCTTTGATAAAATACCTGTTGTACTTGTGCACGCGCTTTGTGATTTGGATTTGTTTTCTTAGATGTTCAATATTCTCAAAAGTTCCTATTTCCTCTCCATTTAAAGAAAAAAGATACTGATCTGTCTTTTGGATTTAAAGTGGATGGCATCAGACTTGGAAAGGATATTGTTCCACTGTGCATAATTATATTTTGTTCTACACATTAATGAAAGGTTATAAAAATTTAAATGAACTGCCTGAGAGTAGAAGTAGTAGTACTGAGAATTTTTTTTTTTTTGCAAATACTATTGGTAAAATTGAGCACTTCTTCTTACTCTGGACCAAGTGTGAATAATAGTTAATCACAGACTGTCACTTTTTAGGTCTAGCTGAGAGTACATTTTGAGGAGCAGCTAATTAGCCTCAATGGTCATTTGGCTGAAGTGCTAGTAGAGTAGCAATGCCTGTGGAAGTACCCTAAAATGGGACACTGTTTTGTTTAAAGGAGAGGAGGGATGAAATGGTGTTTGATGCAGGATAGACCAAGCATTTTGTATAGCCAGATACTCCTATTGTAAGTCAAAATTGTAAAATATTCCTTTTCTTTCCCCCCACAAAGTGTGTATCCTGTGGTAAATCTTTCAAGAAGCTTTGGTCCCTCCATGAGCACATCAAAGTTGTTCATGGCTTTGCTGAAAAGAAGTTCTCCTGTGAGATTTGTGAGAAGAAATTCTATACAATGGCTCACGTTCGGAAACATATGGTCGGTGAGTTAAGAATATGATTGTATTGCTTTGGATTGAGGAAAGTAAAATGCTTTGTAATATATCTTAATTTAATTCCTGATAAAAATAAAATTTAAAATGTGAATTCTAGTACAATTCAAATACACTGTAGTCCAGTATATTATCATGTGCAATCATGTCTAACAATTATTCAAGATAACTACAGGTGATAAAAATCATGTGACCAATGTTAGTTCATTATATTCAGACCATTTTGAATACTTGGAACAAGTGGAATCTGGGAATTTAATCTTTCTTCAAAAGCTCCATGAGTTGCTGAATCTGCCATGGTCAACATTTTTGAGGGAGGGATCCAAGATCGTGGCGATCTAGGAGGATTGCGTATCAGAGCTCTGCACTGCAGCACAAGCGGGACGAACTTTTATCCTACCCAACCCAGATCATCGCGATATCCTGGGATTCTGGAAAGGACGTGGAGTCCCAGGAAACTGTTGAAAATCAACTTACCTGTGTTTTTGCTGTCCAGGGCTGCCGAAGAAGGGAGCAGCGTCCGAGGGTAGGCCCACAGCCCAGCCTGCAGGTTCCTTGGACTCGATTACTTACCAGGCTCTGCTGACCGAGCTCGCGAAATCTCGTGAGATGTTGGGTAAGCAGATAGAGGAGAAGCTGGCCCCGATTTCTATCATGTTGTAGAAGCATGAACAGCAGCTGGGAGACCTGAAAAAAAGGACAGATGAGGTTGAACAGAGAGTCCCAGTGGTGGAAGCTGATACCACTTCCTCCAAGGATAGAATCCAAGCACTGGAGACGCAGGTCCATAATTTGCGCGACCAAGTTGATGATCTCGAGAACAGAGGCAAGTGAAAAAATATTCAGATCATTGGTCTGCTGAAGGGTAAGGAAGGTGAGTAGCCGGTGGAATTTGAGGACTGGTTGCCGAAATTCCTTAACTTGGAGACTGGAATGAGAGGCTTGAAGATCGGGAGGACTCACCGGGTCACAGCATGGAGGTCAGCTCTGATAGAGATAAGAGGAGAATCGTGGAAGCTGCCAGAATCCAGGGGAAGGATCCGAAGGCTCTAATTTATGAGGGCTCTAACATATTGTTCTTCCAGGACTTGTTAGTGACAGTGATCCAGAAAAGAAAATCCTATGACAGTGTCAAGAAAAGACTAAGGGAGCTTGGGATCCAGTACTCTCGGGTATCTGGCAGTGCTAAAATGGATCTGTACATTTCTTTGACACGTCAGAGACAGCAAGAGACTTTTTGGACAAATTAACTTAATCTGAACAATTTAATATGTACAAATAGTAGTGTTGTTTGGATATATCTTTGTTTTTTCTTTAAAAAACGGAGGAAGTCCGGTTGGGGCTTTCTTTTCCTCTTTTTTTTTATTATTGATAATAGTTTAAACCAAATTTATGGTGGCAGTTGAGATGTCAATTTCTAAGTTAAGTTATACCCAAGCATGGGTGGGGTATTTATCCTTTTTTAAAAAAATGTCTTTATTGATCTTGCTATTCCATGGTGTATTTTCTTTCTTTTCTACTTGTTTGCATTGCGGCTTTTGCTAGGAGGAGGGAAAATGGTTGAGATGGCTGGATGCCTACTTATTGGCAGTTTATACCCGGTTCAGGTATTTAAATGACCGTGCTGCAGTCTTGGCAGCAGGATGGGAAATTGGGTTTTGGGATGGCTGTTGGCCCCTTTTGGGCAGGGGGTGAGTTCCTCTATTTAGCACCATTGGTGCTTTTATATGTAGGTTTGCTTTTTTGTTTTTGTTGTGTGTATATAATCTTTGACAGCTTGTGTAGGTTTGTTAACTGTGGTTTTAGTTTATGTAGTTTTTATGTTTGATGGACCTTGTGACACTAAAGCACAGCAATTTGTGGTTCAAGTTCCTCCTCCCTGGAATTTAAATGTTACTGCAGAAGGTTATGGCTAATGACTTGATATTCCAGGTACACCATTTAATCAAGGGGAGTCACTCACCAATTAAGAGGAAGAAGGTACTTTTGAGTCTTAGAAAGGAAAAGGTGGATACTACTTTGTTACTGGAGACACACTTGGAAGACAGGGAGCATTTGAAACTACAGAATGGCTTAGATCAGGTTTACTTTTAATCTTTTAATACCAGAAGGAGGGAAGTGGCTATATTGGTTAGGAGGAATCTCCCATTTAAGTTATTAGAATGTGTTAAAGAGACACAAAAGAGGTTTGTAATTCTCAAAGCCCTGGTAAACTGGGGAGAATATGGTGTTTTAAATGTCTATTGCCCTCCGGCCCATCCCCTCAAATTTCTGGTAGATGCGTTCTCTAAACTGATCAGTCTCTAGTCCCAGCATATCATTATAGGGGGAGATTTTAATTGTGTCGTGGATCCCACAGTAGAAAGGTTGCCCAAAGGCCCCTCGATACCCTCTGTACAAACTAAACAATTAGTGGATCTGTGTATGGACTTAGGGTTGGACGTCTGGAATTGTCTCCACCCTACAAGCAGGGATTTTATATTTTTTCCCAATCCAAACAGATGTCACGCCAGGATTGATTTTTTTTTTTTCTGACCCCCATGGCAACCCTGGACTTGGTGACATCTTGTACTATTGGTAATATTGCCATCTCCGGTCACGCTCCAGTGTACCTGTTGGTTAAGATTAAGGATGTTTCAGTGGGTCCGAGGCACTGGCAAATGGATCCCTTTATCCTTCAGGATAATAAGTTTGTGGAGTACTTCCCTAGGGAACTTCAGGCATTCCTAGACATTAAGTCAGGCTCAGTTAGTAGCCCATCCGTCCTTTGGGAAACTGCCAAAACCTGTGTAGGGGGTTAGTTATTTCCAACTCTGCCAGTAGGAAGCGGCAGAAGAATGAGCAGCAACGTCATCTTGAAGCACAGTTGAAGGCAGCCGAGAAGGCTTGCTTTGACAGGCACTCGGTCAAGATACAGAGGATTAAGGCACTGCGATCTGCATGGAATTCTGTGCTCACGCAGACAGCAAAGAAGGAGCTTTCTTTTGCAAAACAAAGATTGTGAGCATGGTGACATGCTAAGTATTTGCCTGGCCTATCTCAGCAGGAACTGGAGCGCTCCTCAAGCCATTACAGCAATTGGGGAAGGGTCTGGGAACCTTACATGTGACTCAAAAAAGATGAATGTGGCATTCCAGAGATTTTACTCTTAAGTTATATCAATCGGAGGGTTGTGAGGAGGGGCGGGCTAAAATGCAATCCTTTTTCAATGATCTGGAGTTCCCAGGTGTAACCCCCGAATAAATGTCTTTTCTCAATGCCCTCTTAGCAGAGCAAGAAGTGCAGGAGGCTGTGAAGCAGCTTCAGAGTGGAAAGGCGCCCGATCCTGATGGCCTTCCCAGCAAATTCTAGAAGGAATTTATAAACACATTGTCAGGCCTGATGCTCAACATGTTCAGTGATTCATACAGCCATGATTGTATACTGCCAACTCTGAGAGAAGAGAATATTTCACTTACTCTTAAAAAAGGGAGGTCCCGGAGGACTGTGCTTCAATCAGGCCCATTTCACTCTTAATTGTGGACTTTAAAATCCCCTCTAAGACTTTGCGTTAAGGCTGGAGGTCTGTGTTACCTTCTATTGTTAAAGAGGACCAGACGGGCTTCATAAAGGGCCGCAGATCCTCCAATAATGTTAGAAGGCTGCTTAATGTAATTTAAGCATGTCAACAACAGTCAATACGGGGATTGGTGATTTCTCTAGATGCAGAGAAGGCATTTGAGAGTTGAGTGGCTGTACTTTTTTTACGTTCTGGAGTGGTTTGGCTTGGGCGAAGTAGTTATAGAATGGGTAAAGGTTCTCTGCAGTGATCCTCTTGCTGCAGTCATCACCAATGGGGAGCAATAAAGCAATTTTAACATTTTTAGGGGCAGCCAGCAGGGCTGTCCCCGCTTGCCACTGCTTTTTACATTGGTGATTAAACCATTGGCGGAGGCCATTTGTAGGGACCCCAATATATCAGCTCCAGAAGTGGAGTCAAAATTACATAAGATTTTGTTGTACGTGGACGATGTCCTCTTTATTTTGTCAAATCCAGGAGTTTTGATGCCTCGCCTGATACAATGCATCAGTGCAAATGACGCCTTTTTGGGGTACAAGATTAATTTTGCAAAATCGGAGGCTATGCCAATGGGTGCTCTTACAAGAATATAGATTTCCCATTTAAGTGGTCACGGGAATTTTGTGTATTTGGGGGCATATTCAGTACTCCAGTTCTGGATTGGCTTTTCAAAGCTAATTTTGTTTAATTATTTGACAAAATCAAACAAGACCTTCAAAGATGGGAGGTGCTTCCAGTCTTGTGGTTGGGTCAGATGAATATTCTTCCCCCACTTGTTGTACCCTATACAGATGCTCCCCCTGATTTTTGATAAGCAAACATTCGGGAGACTGGTTGAGCTCTTTTATTTGGCATCGTAAGCAGTCTCTTATTAAATTTGGCCAAACTGCAATTACCTCACAGATTGGGGGGAGTGAACCTCTCCTACATTAAAAGCTATCAACTAAGTTCGCTTTTATCTTAGGTGAGTGAGTGGGCTTGCGGGGACTCTCTTTCGATATGGTTAGACATCAAAACCTCTGGCAGGGTGTTCCCTTACTAGTTTGCTGTTTTTGGACAAAATGAGGACAGTTGGGAATATTGCCATAACAGAATAGCTATCAACACTGTTAAAGCATGGAGGGCAATTCGGCAGAGAGAAGGCAATATTGGCAAAACATCTTCTCTTACACCTATAATGGGTACGCCGGACTTTCAACTGGGGATGATAGATTCAGGATTTAAACATTGGGCAGCTAGAGGTGTGTCTTGCATGAGCAGTATATTTGAGGGAGACACAATGATGTCCTTTGATCAGTAAGCACGGAAATAAGAGCTATCTAATAGGGACCTCTTTCATTTTTTTTCAAGTTAGGGATTTTATTCAAATGATGACTACATTTTGACTGCTCCCAACAAATCCGACAGAGGAGGGTACTCATTGCTAAGAGTACACTTTCTGTCAGCACTTTATATCATCAGTTGGGGAGTGCCCCCTCAGATGAGGTTGATCGTCTCTGTGGGATGTGGGAGAGAGAGCTAAGTGTGAAGGTCTCCTCTGAGGCATGGGAAGATATTTGGGAAAATGCAAGAAAGATATCAATTTGCAATAGGACCCATGCTTTACAGTTGAAGATTCTCCACAGGGTCCCCTTGGCACCAGACCATTTATCAAAATTTAAATCAGGGTATCTTCAAAGTGTCCCAAGTGCAAGGTTGGTATGGGCACTCTTAACCATTGTCTGTAGTCCTGTAGTAGGCTTCAAGCATACTGGAGCGCTGTGGCGGGTGCAATTTTGGATGTGAGGGTGGAGAAGGACTCAATCTCTCCTTCTTGGCCAGCCCAGTGTGTTCCCTGTAGATGTGCATAAGAAAAAACTTTTCAACATCCTCACTTTCTGCACAAGAGAATATCTTGTCAGGTTGGTCATCCAAAAATTCCCTGGGCCTGTCAGGTTGGCGGAAGATTGTTATGGAGCATATCCTCTTGGATTTCTTCACAAGTATGGTACACCACAAAACTGAATTTCTGTAAGACGTGACTGCCCTTTTTGGACTACCTGGACACAGATTTATCTGCCACGCTAATAAGGGCTTTTATATAGCCATAATGATTGTGTTTTGAGTCCAATATTGAGGGAGGAAGAACTGTGACTGTATGAGTGTTTGTTTGGATGATCTTAGTTATTACTATTTATTAGTTTGATTATTATTTATTTACTTAGTTTTTTTAATACATATATTTATACATTTGTACATGAGGGCAGGTTGGGTTTTTTTACTTTGTTCTTTCTTTGTATTGTTTTGAATTTGTTGTAATATTTAAAAAATCTCTTTTTCAAGAAAAAATATTTAAAAAAAAAACAAACATTTTGTGGGTCACCATTGACTGGATATGTAAGTATAATCAGACATATTAACATAAGTACAAGAGCAGAGAAAACGTTGAGTGCTGTGCAGTAATTCATTCAACTGCTAATCCTCAAAGTCTATTGTGTATAAGGCTGCAGTAAGAGTAAGATACATCGGTCACTATCTGCTGGATGAACTTAATACCATCAACACTGGAGATGATCTGTGTCAGCTAGGACAGAGCAGGACTCTGTGACCAGATCTTCTATAGCTGGTATGCTGTGCCTTTGCATCCTGTAGCCTGAGTATACAATGTAGCGATAGAATAGAATTGGCCATTATTACTCTCATATCTGCCAGTTCTGTGCAAGCACAACTCTATTGATACCACTCCCTTGCCTTTTTTCTGTACCCTCCAAATGTTTTCTCTTGGGGTTACTTGAACAGCATCTCTCCTGTGCATCCGCAACAAATAAATTAAACTAAATTAACAGTTTGGTATCCCTTGCCTTTTGACAGGTCTGGGCTTTGGTGACGAGGCTTAAGTTAATTTATACAACAGAGGTGTTAATTTATTAAGCCTGGGTTACACTCTACTCAGATGTTCCTCTCCAACCCAACCCCTCCTTTCCATCGTTGAACCACTTTATTAGCCAAGCCCAGGACTTTCCCTGTCATCAGGGACTTGATTTCCAACACGTTTTTAGTCTAGGTAGGGTTTTCCACAGCCAATTTGAATTTGTACTTTCCTTGAAAACATGATTTGTTTTGTATTAAAATTGCTATATTAACTGAGAGCCTACAAGTCAGGGATTTCATTCATTCTCTCGTTCTGTGGCTGTTGTATTAGCTTGTTACACTTAACATTCATTTAAACTCAACATAAGAGCTTTTAAAGGCTAGAAATTATGGATAAATATTCACATTCAAGCAAGGATCTTTACTTTCTGATTTCCAAATGCAAATATTTGTGTAATAACCAGGCAGAAACAGTATTGTTTTTTTCCGTGAGTGGCACGGTGGCACAGTGGTTAGCACTGCTGCCTCACAGCGCCAGAGACCTGGGTTCAATTCCCGCCTCAGGCGACTGACTGTGTGGAGTTTGCACATTCTCCCTGTGTCTGCGTGGGTTTCCTCCCACAGTCTGAAAATGTGCAGGTTAGGTGAATTGCCCATGCTAAATTGCCTGTAGTGTTAGGTGCAGGGGTAAATGTAGGGGAATGGGTCTGGGTGGGTTGAGCTTCGGCGGGTCGGTGTGGACTTGTTGGGCCGAAGGGCCTGTTTCCACACTGTAAGTAATCTAATCTAATCTAACTATGCTACTGTCTCTTTTTCTTTGTACAATCAGACTAACTTTTTTTTTGATTCATGCGTTGGCTTGACTAGTGTAGACTAGTGTTTATTTTCCATCCCAGTTAAAAAGGCAACCATGTTGTCTTGAGTCAAGAGTCACACATATCAGACTAGGTAAGGCCGGCATGTTTCCGAAGAGGGCATCAATGAACCTCCATTGTCAAAAATAATCCAATCAATAATGATTTCATGGTCATCATTAGCCTCTTAATTCCAGATTTTTATTGAATTCCCATTCCATCATCTACAATTGTGGATTTAAGCCAAGGTCTCCAGAACATTACCTAGGCCTTTGAATTAATAGTCTAGCCAATAGGCCATAACCTTTCCTGAGCATCCAAAATATGCACTCTTTATTTTTTCTCATAGTTCATTGAATAATTTCTGCCTCCTTGTGTACATCTCCCCCCAGTTCTGCCTTGTCTTTCACACATTACAGCAATCTCTTAGATCTGTGCCTACATACTTTTGAGTTATTATGAATACTAAAAACACCTCAATCCTGAGTTTTACAATTCTTCAGCAAACAGAAAGCAAATGAAAGATATAATTCTCATCCTTACCATTTTCATTGGTATGACTTCCTGACATCTGTAGAGAAGCGTTACAGTAAACAAGCCAATTATGTCATTCCGTACAGATAATATGGCTGGGAATCCACTTAGTGATTACTGTAATTCTTTGAATAAAACCCTTCAGCTGGCTGAATCACTGAGAACCAGATGAATATGATTGGGAGCACTGGATCAATCCAATAACTAGAAAAGATCCCAGTACCTACTTTAGAACATCTCATCCAACCTTGGATGATTTGGGACAAGATCTCTCTGATGTTAATTTGGTGCAAGATTGACCAATGTTTAAATTGGAGTCAAAAAGGGTGGCACTGGAAAAACTACAGCAGGTCAGGCAGCATCAGAGAAGTAGGAGAGTTGATGTTTTGGGCATAAGCCCTTCATCAGGAATGTGGGGGTGAAGGGGAATGAGAGATAAATAGGGGAGTGGGGCTGGGGGGAAGGTAGGTGGGAAGGCGATAGGTGGATGCAGGTGGGTCAAAGAATTGTATTAGATGAAAATTTCAAGTACAGTGACTCAGTCGGGATCAATGACACCAAAAGTTCAACGTGCTGTTTCTAGTGTCTTTAAACTTTGGATTGGAACCCTTCCTACTGAACTTGCATAAATAAAATAAACAGTTTTACGTTTGTATTCTGTCCACATCGTAACTGACATATCGGCATTATAGACAGCTATCCTTGATAGATTAAGCATGTATGACTCTTGAAATAGGCCAGTATGGTGGCACTGGCATTCATAGACTATGCAAAGAATATTTGACAGAGTATAAAACTAAATAAAGAGGTTGTTTTGACAATCCTACATGGTCTTTGGAATAATTGTTATAACCTAAGAGAACACCGTTCACAACCCCTGCTAGGTACTTCCAAAGTGTGTGCATGATTTGATCTTAACTCAGTACAACAAAAAAAACAGGATAGTGTTCTCTGCTCTGGGCTATGTTCTATGGTCAATGGTCTACATTTTGAGAATTTATTTAATATTCAAAGGACAAAATTGTCTACTTAAGCTAATGTTAAAACAATTGCAGATATTGGGTCTAACACAGAGCATTTGAAAACACTTGATCCTAGTTATATGCATAGCCGTGTACTCAAAAGTCAGCTCTATATTCAATCTCTTCTCTTTTCCCGCCCCCCTCATTAAAGAGGGACAGATGGTGGTGAGTTTTGAATCTATGTTCTTAGCATCTGCATTGCAAACCAGCCATCCAGCTAACTCCGCTAACTTTACTTCCCTAAATGCAGTTTTATCTGCAGGAGACCATGCCCAAAACCCTTCTCTGTAATAAGGATTAGATGTAATATACTTCTTCAAATCACTTGTCCAAAAATAACAATGCATTGAATGCATCTTTCAAAAGCAGGTGATTTAGGCATATATTAGAGCTATTAGTGCTGTAGAATTAATGTTTCTTGTGAATGGATTCCCTAGTAGGAACATATAAACAACTTTAAATAGTGCACAAATAGTTGTTTTGAACATTTGCACCTGCAGTCAAACACTGACCGTTGAGCAGTTCTTTGCACCTCTGGCAGTAGCTGTACTCAATTTATGTGAAAGTACTGCCACTAAAATCAGAATTTCTATAGTATCTGTCAGTTTTTGAACTTAATCCTTTTCTGGACCTGTACCTGAAATAACTTTTAGTTTTTGAGCAGAGCCTTTAGCTCATTCACTTTCAGAATCCGAAAACCCTTGAATGTTTCCTCGTCCTAGTCAAAGTAGTACTGAACGTGTATTGTTTCCTATGATCCAATTATTCCTTTCATGGCTTTTCTTCTTTGCTCTGCTCTGTCATCTCAGCTAAAGCAGAATTCTCTTCTCTCATCTGTTTCACCTTTTTTTTAATGGGGCACTTACTACTTATTTCTTCAGGTGGAACAGTTTCATTGGGAGAATAGGCTGAATCTTTGGAATTCTTTACTCCAGAGAGTAGTGGAGGCCTGGTAATTAAGTGTATTCAATTAGACGGATTATTAACTTGTAAGAGTTGAGGACTACGACAGGCAGACAAAAATGTCGACTTCAAGCCAGTCAGAACTGTCAATATCATCTTGAATGGTGCGTTAGGCTCAAGGGCTCAAATGCTCCACTTCTGTTCCTGTTTCTTATGTTCTAAAAAAAGGCAGAATACTGAATCTATACTGATATCCATCAAATTATGCTTTAATGTGAAAAAAATGCAAAGAGGCTTCAAGCTGACTTGGATAGACTATGTAAAAGGGCAAGAACTTGACAGATGGCACGTGCTGAGTGTAAAGTTGTTCATTGTTGGTAGGGATAAAAACCCAGAACATTTCTTAACTGAGAAGGTTGTGTCAGAAAGTGTCCTTGAGGATCCTTATTGAGTCACAGACCGCTTGCTTGCTGGTGCTTCAGTATTGCTGGCCTTTATTACAAGGGGATTTCAGTAGAAGTATAGCTGCAATTGCAGCTAATCTTGGCGAGACTTCACGTAAAATATTCTGTACAGCTTTGGTCCTCTTTTTAAAGGAAGGATATATGTGCCATTGAGGGAGTGCAATGGAAGTTCACAAAACTAATCCCCAGGACAGAAAGATAGTCTTAAGAGGCAAGATTGAGGAACCTTAGTCTAAATTCTTTAAAGTTTCCAAGAATGACAGGTGATCTCATTGAAACATACAATGGTTTCATAGGGGCCTGACAGAGTGAATGTGGACAAATTTGTCCCTATTTGAGTTTATAGCTGGGGACATAATGTAAAAATAAGTGATAGGCCTTTGAAATCATGGTTGAGGAATTTCTCATTGAGGGTGTTGAATCTTTGGACTTCTGTACCCCAAAGGCTGTGGTTGGCTGGAAGTTCAATCATTGAGTGTGTTCGAGACAGAGGAGATTAATAATATCAAGGCAGATGGGATACTGCAAGAAAATAGTGTTGAGGTAGATGATCAGTCATGGTTTGGTGGAATGGCAGAGCAGGTTAAAAAGGCTGAATTCTGGATCAGTGGTGCTGGAAGAGCACAGCAATTCAGGCAGCATCCGAGGACAGGCAAAATCGACGTTTCGGGCAAAAGCCCTTCATCAGGGCTTTTTACCTCTAAAAAGGCTGAATGTCTACTCTTGTTGATATGTTCCTATTAGAAAATTTCCAGCTTCCCTGTATCTTTATTTAAGTAAGTAACTTCAAATTGGATTGACTCCAGATATACTGAATGGTTACATTTGTAGATATTTAATATTCAGCAATGAAATGCTACAAGAGTCTTGTGGCACAGTGGCAATGTCTCATCCTCTGCGTTAGTGTCCAGGTTCATGCTCGCATGCCACAGCTGTGTCATAAGATGTTCAAACAGGTTGATTTAAAAATAACTTAAAATAAATGCTTTTCTCCGGTTCTGCTCAAAATAGCTGCAACTGAGATACCTAAAAATTGCGTACTAAATGTAGATATTAAATAGTTTTAATCATGGTTATAATCATGGTAATTTGTCATAATATAAAGACTTTATGCTGAATTGAAGATCTATGACAGCGAAAACCTTTAACACATGTTTAATTTAGGAGATCCTGTAGATTTTACACTATTTGCAATATTGAGTTTTTTTTAAACATAGAAAAAGCATGCGTACTGCTGTAATGATACAAAGATTCCAATAAATTTTGTTCTGTAGCATTTGGACATTTGTTGTTTCAGCCCATACAAAAGATATGCCATTCACCTGTGAAACATGCGGGAAGTCTTTCAAGCGTAGTATGTCATTGAAGGTTCACTCTCTTCAGCATTCAGGAGAAAAGCCTTTCAAATGCGAGGTAAGTAATTATGTTAGCTGTGAGTTCTGAGGAAGGGTCAGTCAAGCCGAAGTGTTAACTCTGCTGTCTCTCCACAGATGCTGCCAGACCTGCTGAGTTTTTCCAGCAGATAAGTCCCCTGGGCCTGATGGCATTAATCCCAGGATTGTCTGGGAAGCAAGGGAGGAGATTGCAGAGCCATTGGCCTTGATTTTTATTTCCTCGTCTACAGGAATAGTGCCAGAAGACTGGAGGATAGCAAATGTGGTTCCCTTGTTCAAGAAGGGGAGTAGGGATAACCCTAGTAACTATAGGCCGGTGAGTCTCACTTCTGTTGTGGGCAGAGTCTTAGAGAGAATTGTAAGTGATAGGAATAATGTGATCAAGGATAGTCAGCATGGTTTTGTGAAGGGCAGGGTGCCTCACGAACCTTATTGAATTCTTTGAGAAGGTGACTAAGGAGGTGGACGAGGGGAAAGCGGTAGATGTGGTGTATATGGATTTTAGTAAGGCGTTTGATAAGGTTCCCCATGGTAGACTACTGCAAAAAATACAGAGGTATGGCATTGAGGGTGAGTTGGAGGTTTGGATTAGGAGTTGGCTGGCAGGAAGAAGACAGAGGGTAGTAGTTGATGGCAAAGGTTCATCATGGAGTGCCGTCACTAGCGGTGTTCCGCAAGGATCTGTTTTGGGACCATTGCTGTTTGTCATTTTTATAAATGACCTGGAAGAGGGGTTAGAAAGTTGGGTGAGCAAGTTTGCGGATGACACAAAAGTCGGAGGAGTTGTTGACAGTGAGGAAGCATGTGGCAGGTTACAGAAGGATATAGAGAAGCTGCAGAGCTGGGCAGAAAGGTGGCAAATGGAATCCAATGTAGCTAAGTGTGAGGTGATTCACTTTGGGAAGAATAACAAAAAGATGGGGTACTGGGCTAATGGTCGGATACTTGGTAGTGTGGATGAGCAGAGGGATCTTGGTGTCCATGTACACAGATCTCTGAAAGTTGCCACCCAGGTAAATAGTGCGGTGAGGAAGGCATATGGCGTACTAGCTTTTATTGGTAGAGGAATTGAGTTCCGGAGCCCTGAGGTCATGATGCAGTTGTATAAGACTCTGGTACGACCGCATCTGGAATATTGTGTGCAGTTTTGGTCGCCATACTATAGGAAGGATGTGGAGGCATTGGAACGGGTGCAGAGGAGGTTTACCAGGATGTTGCCTGGTATGGAAGAAAGATCGTATGAGGATAGACTGACACACTTGGGGCTGTTTTCATTAGAGAAAAGAAGGTTTAAGGGTGACTTGATTGAGGTGTACAAGATGATTAGGGGGTTAGATAGGGCCGACAGTATGAACCTTTTCCCGCGTATTGAGTGGGGTATTACAAGGGGGCATAGCTTTAAATTAAGGAGGGGTAGATATAGGACTGAAGTTAGGGGTAGGTTCTTCACTCAGCGAGTCGTAAGTTCATGGAATGCCCTGCCAGTAGCAGTGGTGGACTCTGCCTCTTTATGGGCATTTAAACGGGCATTGGGTAGGCATATGGAGAATAGTGGGCTAGTGTAGGTTAGGTGGGCTTGGATCGGCGCAACATCGAGGGCCAAAGGGCCTGTACTGCGCTGTATTTTTCTATGTTCTATGTTTCTGTTTTTGTTCCTAATTAGTTTTTTTTTGTATTTGCAATTATAATATCACAAATTGATACTTAATCATATTTGTTTTTGAACTGCAGTCTAAACATAACATGAAAATTGTGTCTGAGCAGACATTCTGAAACCTTTGGAAAGATATTTCTTTCAAAATTATAAATTTGTTTACTGATTGAATCAGATTTGCTGCCCGTGACAGAAGCACTCACTGATGCACTTGCATATTTTAGCCTGTTGCACCATTTGATATATATAAATAAGTTTAATTCTGTGATCAAAATAACTTTTCTTTGAATTCTGTTTAACACTAATCGCTGGCTATGAAATGTATTCACATAACAACATGTGATTTTCAAATGAAAGTCCGCACTTTTATCTTGCTGGAGAGTTACAACTAAAACCAGAGATTCTCGGTACAGATACACTGAAATCCATAACCACATATGCTTGCTCGTGAGACCCTTTTAGCAATTCAAGTTAAGAATGTATTAGGAACTTTAAATAAAATAAAGGTAATTTATATTGTATTGAGACAATTTACTAATTTATGCTTTATTTTTAAAAAGTAATCAAGGTTATGAATAATTCATATGAAACAATATGGATCACTGGTTAGTCTGCCTACAAGGCAGTAGGTTGCTAAAGCACAGATAAATTAGAAGGGCAACTCCAACTCAAATGGTTATTAATATAGCTGGATATTGTGCATTGCACCTAGTTTTTAGATCACAGTGCACATGTGCATAATGCTTATGAAGCAATCTAAAAGAATTAAAGAAGCTGCGTACCATAATTGAATAGAATACCAGAAATTGATCCCTAAACAAAAATAGGTAGTATATTCAATTTCATTAGGATCAGTTTTCCTCACAGAATTACAGCTAAAATGAACAGTAATGTGAGGAATTATTTCGAGCATCATGAACAATTTCTTTCCTGCAATATCTGTTCATGGTTGGATGGTTGATCTGTTGTTGTTCTTGGACCTAGTGATAAGTGATCGTGACCTAATTAAGATGAGTTGTTTCTGTATTCAGAGCTGAAAATGTGTCGCTGGAAAAGCGCAGCAGGTCAGGCAGCATCCAAGGAACAGGAGAATTGACGTTTTGGGCATAAGCGCTTCTTCAGGAATGAGGAAAGTGTGCCCAGCAGGCCAAGATAAAAGGTAGGGAGGAGGGGCTTGGGGGAGGGGCGTTGGAAATGCGATAGGTGGAAAGAGGTCAAGGTGAGGG